>NC_056750.1:193214980-193309980 GCF_019279795.1 Protopterus annectens | reverse complement strand
AGACTAGGCTACTCTTAGGGCAGCCATGTGTGCATGACTAATGTCTGTCCATCACTCCAAGGTGCTATTATTGACCTGATGAGGTAGGTCTGTCATGATGCAAGATTTCAGCTTACAGTAAAAGTTTTCACCACCCTGATGTTAATTTTACAAGAAGTTACATGTCTCTAATGACTTGCTCTGAAAGTGCTTTGATTTCTTTTTTTATTTTTGATTATATCTAGTAGAGTGTCAGTTTGCTCTTTTGCAGTAATATCCTTTGATTTTTGTTAGAGGCCATGTCTTATGGAGCATTTTAAGTTCCATTTCAGTGCCAGACTTAAAAGCATAGCTATTTATTGCTCCCATACAGACTTAGAACTGCATTTCTAAGCCCAAATTTCTGGTTAATGTGTTAAAGCTGCTTTTTTTTCTGATTGATAATGTGCACTTAAAAGGAGTGACTGCAGTCAGCATCTAAGTTTAAAACATTCTATTAGCACACCACCTAGAATTATAGACCTGCCTAATTCCCTTATTTTTCTAGCAGTAATAAAAGTCTGAGATTTAGCTACCCTCCTAGCTTGCATAATGTCACAGACAATTAGAAAAATACCAGGAGGAAGGAACACAAACAATTTCATAAAATATCTTCAGGCAAAAGTCAGTACGACTATTATTTTAAATTATATTTTCTTTATTTGTGGCTGACATCGAACAGAGGGAAGAAAAAGCACTTAGCAATGGGAAAATATGACAGTTGTATAGCAGTACTGTTTAGTAGCAATCAAATTTTACTTGCAATCACTTGTATTGTGAACGAAGATCATATTTATTATTAAAATACTGTTCTCCTAAAATTGATTACTGAATTACTTGGTCTAGCTTCCACCCTTTTTCACTGAGGGATGCAATTGTTGTTTCAGTCTTATTATGGCCGTATACACAGGTGATCTCCTGACATACATTCAGTTTGTGTATGACCTCGTTTTCGTCTATGTCACGAAGTGAGACAATATCCTCCCATAATCATTTTAGTTTATCTTCTGTGAAACAACTCATCTCACTCACCTGTTTCATCACTCTCAGCCCTCTGAACCAATTAACAAATTATGAAAGTCTGTAAGCACAGCATTTAAAGCAGCCCCTTTCAAGCAAATGGAGGCACTTTCTGTCTGAAATTCACATTGGTTGCAGGTATTGCTCTTCACTGATCAGTTTCATAAACAAAGTAGCATGTATCAGGAAAGACCATTAATATAATGCCTTCGTATATTGTACTTACATCTCCCTCCATTATGTGAGAACAACTTTCTATTATGCTACCTATTGCAAAGTGAGATTTTTCTAAATGCCCTGCTTATATTTCTCCAGGCAGTAGAAATGCCACTGTAGATTCTATCATTAGGATGCATTGGACTCTGTACAGTTAGGCACATTGATACATAGAGATATGTATGCATACGTAACAGGATTTGTGAACCCATACATAGTTACACAAATGGATAAATAGACACATAGATACACATGTGCATGGTTACACATACAGATGAATAAATGAAGAGATAGGCAGATACCTCAATACAGACACATAGCAGAGAGAGGGAGTGGGAGCATACTATGAAACAAATCACTACATATTTGTCACAAAGCAAGCATTATGACATAATCTTCATATTTTTAACAGATAGCACATTAAGGGCAGCCAATGCCCTCATAGCTGGAACCATAGTTAAAATTATCAGATCGAACTTCCAGAATGTCCCAGTTCAGCTTACATGGTGGCTTGATATTAGTGTTTGGGGTCCAATGCAAAAATGTAGGTTTATACAAGTAAGAACCTGTACTTTCTGAGGCAGCCAGAGGAAAGAAAGGCTAGGGGGTGATTGACTACACTGTGACCAAACCATGCTGGGTGGCAAGAAAGGACAGCAGCATAAACTAATAAGTTTCTGTGGTCCACTGCCATGAAAGTCTAAACTGGATGATTACAGATGTCATCCTTATGATATAAGATGGTAGTGAAGCTTCTGTCAGAATGCTAAGCTCTCTTCCAGTTTTAAGGCTGAGTGACAGAGAAATCAGAAAGTCTGATGGAATGGAATGTACTACTATCATATGCTGGAAAAAAATTGATCTGTGCAGTAGCAGGGAAAACTGACAGGTGCGAATGTTAGCAATATATGACAAGTAAATGGGTGACTGCTATGACACAATATGACATGGTATAGATGCACTATAAAGTCAGTGGTCATGATAGTGAACTCTGCTGTATGCTATGATAAAAGATGAAGAATCGGTTTACAGAGCTTTCACTTCTGCTTAAGGACAGCCCTTTAATTATGGAGCTCTAACCACAAAGCTAGAATTAACATTTTCCTAAAGTGTGTACATTGTGATCTAAATATATACTGTATTTGTATATATGTATCTGTATATCTACATCTATCTATCTATACATACATGTAATTCTACAGATGAGATCAAAACTGTGGATGAGTCATAGAGAAGTTTGTCTGTAGTCTGTATAAGCTTGTCAAAGAATTATTACTGGAATTACAGACAGCAGTGTTTTAAATGGTTGCTGATCTGATTTTAGAGACATGAGTAGACATTGCACATAATTTTAAACAAGTTAAAATACGATGTAATGTAATTTACTAAAGCACTGAAATGACAGAGATCTGTTCTACCCAATTGTCTGGGTCAGAGATGTTCTCCAAAGTAAATGCATCCAATGATTTAATGGAGATACCACTGGACCCTGCCTGCATGGAATTTTAGACTTTTATCACTCTACTGAGCAAGGTCTGTTCCTATCATTACCTTTGGGATTACATCAGTTCCTGAAATGTTCCAGTGGGAGATGACCACTGTTCTGAAAACCATGAAGGTACTGCTGCTGCCACTGCTAATGTTCTAGTGTTTGAGCCAAACAAAGAAACATATAACTAACAACTGGAAGCAGTATTCCAGAAAATCTGTTAGTTAGGGCTCAAGCTTAGGAAAAGAGAGATCCAATATTTTGGGTGGCACTTTAGAAAAGATGCGATTAAACCCCGTGCCCTTATTGGATTGTTGTTATGAAATTATCAGGCTCATACAGTGCAAATAAACTTAACCACATCCTTGGAATGGTAAACAATATGGGTAGGCCTGTCTTTGCTCTATTCCATAAATGACCCTTTGAACAAGGTTTTCAGTGAACAAAATAAATTTTACATGAGCAGGCCATTAAATAACTCAAGTCCATATTAGCATCTACACTAGCACAAGTATACTATGCTCTTTGAGGAGGCTTACTGTATGAAAAATAAGGTCAGCTTAAACCCCTGCCTTTCATTCATATATAACAGCAGAGATTGAGAAGAGCAAGACAGCCTCTCAAGAGTGTGGCATTTGAATACTGTTCTTGTCACTTAGAAGGCGTCAGTAGTTTTGATTTAAGGACTGATCACAAGTGACGTGTTCTACTGAAAATACCTAAAGGGTGGAAAAAGTTCCAGTAATGTACCATCATCTGCTGACAGACTTAATAATTTTAATGTGAAAATAGCTCATCTTCTTTGGAAGCAACTAGAGATGTCGTATAAGTGATCTAGAAATCCAAAATCCACTAACAGATTAGAATGCATGACATACAGAAGATTATATCTATGCATATATACAGGGTGTAATGTTAAACAGATTCATTTGAAAGGGACAGCTAATCCATCCCTTATCTGTGTAATTATGCACCAAAAGCATATCTGGCTGAGCTGGACAGCCTTTTGTTATCCCAAAACAGGATAGCAATTCCAGCTTCTTGGCAAGCATACTTTTTTATATCAAATCCATGTGGGGATCAGGGTAGTAACATGCAAAAGACCCAATATATTAGTGTGGCAGCCAAGAACAGGTCCACATCTCTAGAACTGCAATGACATTCCTGTTCTACAGCGATAACAAACCCACTCAAATGAAATGAGTCATTGATGATAACTGATTACAGAAAGCTCAGTGATGAAAGATCACAGCTGCTAAATATGACCTCACTAAGCTCTTGAGAGTAGTGCAGTGTTATTCCAAGGATATAGAAACAGTCTTGTTTACTCGTGGCTGGTCATCAATTAATATATGATGCTCCTGCACCAGCCCAGTAATCAAGGAGCCTCAATCCTTACCACTAGCACCAGTGAAGGACGTGCACTTTTGGAGGATGACAAGTACACCAACAGTAAAGTTTAATTTCCCTTAAGAGCACACAGAACTCACAGTCAGTCTGGGGCGTGTTTATCCCTCTCTCTCCAGATCCCCAATAAGACTCCCTATTGGCACAACTATAGAGTTGAGTCCTTAGCCAGGGTTCCAAGCCAAGTCCTCTCAGCACTATCTCTGTCCATCCAGTGCTTTGTGTCTCTGCCCAAGTAGCTGACTGACTGACACACACACACACACACACACACACACACACACACACACACACACACACACACACACACACACACACACACACACACACACACACACACACACACACACACACACACACACACTTTGAGATTTGATTTATAAACACACACACACCTGGAAAGGCTGGCACAGGTTTACTAGCTATGCCCCCTTCTGCCCAGACCATAAGGTCATTAGCACTGCCACCAGAAGCTACTTTAAGGCCCTTCCCAAAGGGTGACCAATCTTACTGTGTAATGTTACTATTATCCAAATGGTAAGAGTGACCAATACTTTCAAGGCTATTTAGGAGTGGCCTGTACAGTGTCACCAAATACATATGCAAGTACTCTAAGAGTTTAAATACTTCTAAACAAACCAGCCACAATTAAAATGTTTACATATATTTAATAATAAATAATAAAATAACAAGATAATATTCAATAACTCAGCACAGTGACTACAGAGTTCAGAATCACAGGAAATATTTTAAAACAACATTGCAGGACAGTCTCAAATAAAAACAGAAAACATCTAAACTAATCATTACTATATTCCTATCTATATCTAAAAGATATCGCTGTACCCTATACTTACTTTCAGAGCAAGGCAAATGCAGATGAAAAGTGCTGAATGGATGTTTTCAGGTCCAAAGACAAGATACAAAATGTCCAAACTCACTCTCTGAGATAGTTCTTAAATTAGTAATACACATTACTGCTGGGTTAGCTGGATGACAACACTCTTTCTCACCTGCCTTCAGTTCCCAAGCTAACATAAACCAACATCTCTGTGTCAAAAATACTTATCTCTCAGATGTGCAGCCATTAGGAAGTAACAGAACAATAAAAACATGCTTTACATTTGAAACCTAGTAATTATTTCTGTTTCAAGACAATAGAAAAAAAACATAGTACTAGACATTGTGTCTGCTTGCTGTTCTGAAACTTACTTTTTTATAACACATCATAACACACTTAATTTCAACTTATTTTCTTAAAGTTTTGTACATTAGCTTTGTATGTTCCAACTTCTACCATTAAAACATACATCTGCACAGGCATATGGCTTACATCCATTTCTGTTCTTTCCCAGTAGGGTACACTGTGGTTACATTCTTGAAGCTCAGTACATATCATACAGTTCTCTTACATTTTTTAAGGCAAGCATATGAATCATATTACTATTCACAAATGACATATGATTATTTACAAAGTTCCAGACAGCTGAGCTGTCAGTGTCGCATCTCTATATAAATCATATTAATATTTTCAAGTGACATATAATTATTTACAAAATTCCAACTAGATGGGATGGCAGCTTTTAGGTTTGCCACTCCCCCCCCACAATAACTCAAGGTAGTTTTTCAAGTGTCCCTTGAGAAACGTTGCTTGAGAGAGTTGAGCCTATCTGGGAATACCTTAATCCATTCCCTGTCTTGAGATTCCAGCTGCCTTGGCATTTCTGAACCCAGTACAGTGCTACCTGTCCGATTATATGCCTGGAACCCTAGGCTCCACCATAGTAATTTGGGATTTTCCTGGCTGGCTTCCTGTAGCCATAGATCCCCCTCAGACTCCTCCTGCCTTGTATGGCAAATACTCAGCACAAGGGCATCCCTATCATGGTAAGCTTTCATCATGTTAACATGGTACAATTTGTGCCCCTGCCTTCTGCCTAGCAGTTCTACCATGTAGTTAACATTACTGACCTTCCTTACCACCTTGTAAGGTCCCTCCCAAGCTGCCTGCAGCTTGTTGTGTCTGACAGGAATGAGAACCATTACCTGCTGCCCTACAGCATACTCTCTAGCTCAAGCATTCCTTTCATACTAGACCTTTTTCTGCTGTTGGGCTTTTGCCATGTTCTCCTGGGCCAAGCCCATGAATTCCCTGAGCCTTGTCCTGTGGTTTAGGACATATGCCATAACAGACTCCTTGTGGGATTCACACTCACCATCACACTCATCTTGAATTAAATCTAGAGGTCCCCTCACACTATGCCCATACAACAACTCAAAGAGTGAAAAACCTGTAGATTCCTGGGGAGCCTCTCTGTGGTTATATTCTTGAAGCTCAGTACATAACATGCAGTTCTCTTACATTTGTAAGACAAGCATATGAATCATATCACTATTCACAAATGACATATGATTATTTACAAAATTCCAGACATTTGGGATGGCAGTGTCACATCTCTGTATAAATCATATTAATATTTTCAAGTGACATATAATTATTTACAAAATTTCAGCTAGCTGGGCTGGCAACATTTCGGTTTGTCACAATGACAATATGGATCAAGTTTCATCTCGACTCAAAAGCATTTTGAGCACAGTAATAACAAGAGCATTTTGTTAATTTTAAGAGTCCATATTTTAAGGAAAAGTACACCTGCATCCATATTGCTTCCAGTCATCATTAATGACAATTGAATGGAGCTGTAATGAGATTAATTCAGACAGTAAATGAAATTTGCATACCTGATCTGAATATTGCTTCACTTGCTTATTACTTTATTTCTTGCAGCACAGATGGAGTGAGCCCTGGACAGGTAATGAGAGGTCATCAAATCCAGACAGCCCAACCTTAAAGATAGACTCGGAGATGTTTCCAAATCCAATTTCTATAAGGTTGTGGAAAGCTCAGAGCACTAAACTTGCTTAACAGTTCCTCCATAATAGACGGTATTCAGTCCACTTCATGCCACAATCAGTTCTTCTGATTCCACTCCCTGCTGAACTTGTACCCAGGCCTTACTAACAGTCAAGCTTGATGGAAGTAGTAAAATGAGGATCTCTAGCACTGATTTTTGGCAAAAATTCTGAGCCAAACTCTTATGGCATACCAGCTGGAAGCAGTGCCACCCTAAGTAGCAACTCAATTCACCTTTAAGTTATACCAGAGACAGGTATAGAGAAGAAAAAATACTTACTTCTAAATGAAGAAGCCACTACAGCTTCAGAATGCAAGCCTGTATACACCTCAATATGACCCGCTGTCTCTATTTCAGAGATTTTGGACATAATCCCATCCAAAACCATTGTAGTGAATCTACACACACACACACACACACACACACACACACACACACACACACACACACACACACACACACACACACACACACACACACACACACACACACACACCACACACACAGTTAATTTAGTTACATTTATATGTCTTCTTCTAATTGTGTACACGCAAAGCTCTCAAAACTTCCTTAATCTAATTATATGTGTTCAAAAGTCCAAAGACTTGTGCATCTATTTATTTATTTGAGTTTGTTAACTAGGATAGGCACTGATCCAAAGCGACAGAATTTAGTATCGAAAGAATGAAAGACATTATAAAATTTATATACATAAGAAATTATCTACATAAATGTATTGCATAGAAATGCATGCACCAAGTTAATTATAATGAAATATATGGCATAGATAAACACTGTATGAACATTTATTTGTAGAGAGTATGACATTATGTATATTGCAAAGAAGATTTATACAGACATAAGTATGAAATTAGAATACATAATGTTTCTTCTATGTATACTTGCTTGTTTAAGCTGTTCACATTTGTCTAACTTTCCAGTAACTTGTCATCTTGCAATTATTTCACTGCTAGTGTTACAGCAATCAAGGGTAACATTAGCTTCTCTTAACGAGAATTTATTTTAAATGATAATGTCTAAAATAAACTTTTCATGTATCTGGTGGTGTAATTTCCAGTGTACCTCCTTGGTCTGTATAGCAGAGGTGTAAATCACAGTGTTAGCCACATAGTTGTATTAATTGGCTCCTGCAGAGTGACTCCCCAAATAGTAATGAGCTGAACACCTGATCAGAACCCTGTATAACCTTTTTGGAATAATGCACATTTTATGTTACATTTTGTTATTGTCTGTGTAATATACACATGGTTTTACAGTGATGCTTGCATATGAAATTGTCATTTCAAGCCATATGATGCCAAGATTTTAACAATGACTGTAAAAGTTGTTTCTAGATTTCATTATAATTAAAATGCATTTTGATTAGTATTGTATAAAAAGGATAAATGAAATATGGCATGATAGAAAATTAAAGGAAACAAAACTGAAAAGCATACATGAAGTAGATGTAAGAAATCTACGAGTTTAGAGTGCCAAGTATATTTAAAGGCTGTGGCTGGGACTCACAAAGGGTTTGCACATTGCAGTCAACTTATACAGTGTCTAAGTGACTTAAAGTGTCACTCAGAGAGGATTGCCCACTATGAAAGTATGTTATACACTGTCCCAGAGGCAGTGGTATAATACTGATACATAAAGGTAATTTAGAGATATAATACTTGGTACACAGTGGGTGAATGATTTACACTGGTGTAATGCTGAGAAATAGAATGATTCGGATAAGTACTTACATAAACTCTTCTGCTCTAGATTTTGCAAAGGTACAATAAACTATAAGTTAATTTATTAAAAAGATTAGAAGTTGAAAATGTTTGGGCACGTCTTCCCAAATGTTTGCAAACTATTTGAAATGATGAAAGAATAATCCAACAAACATTTTCAGTTTTACTTACTTTTAATTAAATAACTTATGATTGACTGTGTAGCATCTTTACATTTGGTTATGATTTATTTTGTGGAACCTACTCCATTGAGAGAAAAGTTGGTCTTGGTTGCTTTGTGTAAATTTCATGTTGTTAAAATGTGTTTATGTATCAGCGCTTGTGTAAAGCATATATTGTGCACCAGGCATATATTACTGAATCCCATCCACTGTTTTCTTTTTTTTATATCTATAGCCCCTGCACACAGCACAATGTTAGGAGACATGCAATGGGTTGACCATAACAGTCTCTCCTTCACTTATAGTAGGGGTGCTACTCTGTTGTGGCCAGACTCCAAGCCAGACGTACAGGAGGTGGTTTTCTTGATCTCAAATGGTAAAAACTGCATGTTTCTCAGTGCATCTCTGAGTGCATGCAACCCAAAATACCACCATGAAAGAGATGTCTGGGCCCTGCCCCTTCATTCCATTCCCACCCTGACTGACATGTCCACTGCCAAGACCATTAATCAATCCCCAGTTACCTGAGTCACAGTCAGGATTGCATCCATCTGTCCCATGGAACAAGGCTCCTACTCATAGTTTTTAACCGTTTTTATAGTACAGAGATGGTATCTGCTTTCAAGTAACTAATAAAAAGATACATGTAGAATTTTTATCCTCCAATGTGTGCTAAGTAACACTAGTGTTCTGAAACTTTAGTCATAAGATGCTAGTCATTGACAGTAAGTTACATACAATTTGTTGGAGGGTTCAGTGTCACTTTATTGCAATTAGTAATTAGTAGAGCAATCAATGGATGTAGCAGCTTAAAATATCAAACAGTTAAGGAAACTTAAGTGGACTGCTATACTGGGATTAGTTGAGCTCTTTTATGAATAAAAATACTGTGCTTCTTTATTTAAAATAATTATGTTATCTGTTTTAATAAAGGCACAAAAATATTGCTTGTATAATTATAAATAATGCCTTGTAAACATCCCTTCATAACAATACAAAGTATACTTCACTTTTGTTACTATAACAATGTGCATCTGGAAAAGGAAGGAGGCTAACCTAAAAGAACAAAGAAAACAAACAAATAAACATGGTTCCATTTTTCTGTTGTTTATACTAACAGATATAAATGTCTAGACCTGAATTTGGTATAGTGAATATGTAATAGAGTTTGTGATGCCCCTCCACTGGACCAGTAATCAAGAAGCCTCAATGCTTATCTCTGGCAACAATAGGGGATGTACACTGGGAGGATGACAAGTATGCATACACTATTTCCAGATGCATCTCTCTGCATCAAGTGCAATTTCCCTTAAGAGCACACAGAGACCACAGCCAGTCCAGGGCTGGTTTCTCCCTCTTTCTCCAGATCCCCAATAAGACTCCCCACTGGCACAGCTATAGAGCTGAGATCTCAGCTGAGTGGCCAATCCAAGACCTCCAGCACCGTCTCTTTTCAACCAGTTCTTCGTGTCCCTGTCCAAATAGCTGACACACACACACACTCTTTGAGGTTTGATGTACACACACACACACACACACACACACACACACACACACACACACACACGCACACACACACACACACACACACACACACACACACACACACACACACACACACACACACACACACACACACACACACACACACACACCTGGCAAAGGCTGATACAGATTTACTAGCTATGGCCCCTTTTGCCCAGACTATCACTGCCACCAGCCAGCTCCTTATCAGCCACTTTAAGGCCCTAAACAAAGGGTGTCTAATCTTAGTCTGTAATGTTGCTATTAATACAAAGGGTAGTTTTACCAAGAGCAAGGCTATTAGGAGTGGCCTACACAGTATCACCAAATAAATATGCAAGTACTCTCAGAATTTAAATATCTCTAGACAGATCAGCCACAATGAAAGGTTTAAATATATTTAATAATAAATAATAAAATTACCAAGACAATACTAAATATATTTACAGTGACATCAGAGTTCAAAATCACAGGAAATATTTTAAACAACATTGCAAGACAGTCTCAAATAAATAAAGAAAAGCATCTAAATTAAGCTTTGTTATATGCATGACTATATCTAAGAGAATTACACTGTTCCCTAGAAACTTACTTCATCAGAGCAAGGCAGATGTGGTGAATGGATCTTGTCAGGTCCAAGACAGATTATAGAATGCTGAGTCTCACTAAGAAAGTTCTCAAATTAATATCTCAAATATTACTGCAGGGATAGCTGCCACAATGACATCATTTCTTGTCATCTGACTTCTAGTCCCCAGGCCCAAAACAACCACTGATGGCAGCTGGTAGTATTTAGCATCTACCTGTAAAAATACATACACAAGCATTTTTCCGCAGATGCTGGATGCCATAAAATAATAAAACACTTCCAAGACAATACAGAATGTTCCCTAGTTCTAGACATTGTGTCTCCTTGCTGCACTGAAACTGAAGAATAACATATTTTTATGGCCTAGCCATAAAGCAATTTAATTTCAATTATTTTCTGAAATTTACTACACTGAGGTTAACCTCCTTCATTCCTGTTTTCACTGTTAAAATACATGTATCTAAACAGTTGCAATAGTGCATATACACTTCTATTCTTTTCCAGTAGGGTACATTGTAGTTACATTTCAAAAAGCACTTTGCAAATACCTTCAAGCAGTTTGATATACACATGACATACAGTTCTAATACAGTTGCAACAGAAGCATCTTGTATACATCATGTTGATATTCACAAATGATATATAATTATTTACAAAATTCCAGATAGCTGTGCTGGCAGTATCTCCTTTCATGACAGAGTTAAAGAATATATTTAAGGGATCAGATCTGGTAGCTAGATCACTTGAAGAATGACTGAGAGAAGTTCATAATAGTCTCTGATGGTGGCATTAAAAATATGCTGAATAGGAAGAAGGTTAAGAAGATAAAATGTCTGGCTGTGGTAGTTTTAGAAGTGAAAAAGGAAGGCATGACAGCAAAAGACAATGGAAATACAAAAGAAAAATATGCCAAACTTAATGCAGAGTTTCAGAGAATGGCAAGAAGAGATAAGAAACATTTAAGTTCATAGGATATTACTAGGCTATTGACCCAAATGTCTTTACAAGCCTAGCCATTAATTCCTAATATAATACTTGATGAAATTGTCTATGCCCAAGATTTTTCTAGCAAAAACTGGCCATGTCCAAGAGAGAATCAGGGGCCATCCCCAGCAGAAATTTACTGTTTCCCATCCAGTTGTCCACATTGCAATTAAACAGAGTCATGGAGGTGCTCTGCTTGACATGGATTGGAAGCTTATTCCAGAGCAGTGCCAACCTCTGAGAGATGTATCTGTCTCTCTAGCTGGTCCTGTTTATGTCGCAGGCTAGATTGAGGTCTCTGGAACTGTTGACTCTAGTCCCATTTGACATACGGATGTGCAGTGTTTTCATTTTTCATAAGATTTGGGTCAGAGCTAGCCCTGTAAGCCAGACATACATTGCCTCTAAGTAGTTTATATGCTACTGAGTACAGTGACAGTGACTTCAGTCTGTCTGTATAAAACTGAAGCCCCTGAATTTTCTTAGTTAGAAATCTCTGAGGTCTCTGAAGTTGTTGCAGGTGTCTGGTATGGTACATACCAAATTTATTTAATTTTTATTTTACATTTGGTTACTGGGAAAGTCCAACTGGACATGGATCCTTTTTTCAGTGGAGGCCCAGGGAGAAAAGCTCCACAAATAACAATTTACAAAATAAAAACAGTCATCAATTAGAATTCACATAGCACATTACAGTAGTGACAAGTAGTATTATTTAACATAAGCCATAAACGTATATGGTACTGCCAACAATTTAAAATATTAGATACACAAAAGTGGTTGTGGCTATCATTAAGTAAAGCAAGTGCAAGGTACAAGTAGGAATGATTATAAGAGATAAACCTTGTACTCCTTCTGCTGACCAGCTACCATCTGAATACCTGCAAAAAGCAGCCAAAGTAATATCCTATCCCATATCCATCCTCATAAACAGAACCATTAAGGAAGGAATCATTCCAGACATCTGGAAAATCTCCCATATTATCCTCCTACACAAAGGGAGTAACTCAAATGATTACTCTAACTACCGGCCAATAGCTCTTTTATCACCCTTAGCAAAAATCATAGAAAAATGCATTCATCAACAACTATTAAACCATTTATCTCAACGTAACAGAATAGCAAACTGCCAGCATGGCTTTAGGCCATCACATAGCACCACAACTGCCCTATTATCCTTTACAGATGCCATCAATAGAAATCGCAATAAAATAACCTCTCATCTGCACTCTTTATTGACCTCTCAAAAGCTTTTGACATGGTAAACCATGCCTTTCTTAACAACATTCTTGAATCCCTTTCCCTTGACTGTCTGGCAGTTAAATGGTTCAAGTCCTACCTTAGCAATAGGCAATAGGCAGTTCTCTGGGAAAATAATATATCATCCTTTCTGCCAGTCACCCTCGGAGTCCCTCAGGGCTCTATTCTAGGTCCACTTCTTTTCTCACTGTTTATCAATGACCTCCATGTAGCTATTCTACAAGCCACCTGCATTCAATATGTAGATGATTCTACACTAGTATGCTCAGCAAACTCCCCATCATAACTGCTTTCTCTAACCCAGAAGGTATTTAACATAGTTGAAACATGGTTCACAAAACGTTGCCTCCTTCTCAATGCTAAAAAAACTAAGCTCCTTCTCTTTACACCCATCAGTAAGTCCTCCCCCATAGATTTCTCTGTCATGTCCAATAATGGCACAATTATATTCCCTGACTCTACCACTAAATTGTTAGGAATTACTATTGACAATAACCTTACATTTGACAGCCACATAAATAACACCATAAAAACTGTCAACAGAAAAATAGGCTCCTTATATAGAATCAAAACTTTCCTAACTCCAATGGCCAGAACCAAGATTGACACTCCCATTTAATTTCAACTCTTCTGTATGCCTCACCCATATATACTAACCTAAAGAAAAATAATCTTATCAAACTAACTAATTCCTATAACAACATCGCCAGATTTGCCACTGGCAATCCCTTTAGAACTCACCACTGTCTGAATCTATTGCAGCTAGGCTGGCTTGAACTTCAAAACCATCTGAAAGTCTCCCAACTCACCATTGCCCACAAGATATTTCATCAACCTAACAGCACTCCTATACTCTCCAATCTCATAATCCCCTACAAAAATCTAAATTCCCTATGCTCTTCCAGCAAACCTTGCTAGCATAAGCAAGTCAAACAACATGGCTGGTGATTCTCTGTTTTCCAACTCCTTGGGAAAAAACTGGAACCTACTGCCTAATGAACTAACTTTACTTTCTTCACTGTCTCTCTCTTTAAACAAAACCTTAAAAAACACCTCAAAACACACTGGTTATGCCCCTGCAGCAACCCTGATTAACCTTCTGCTTCACTACTTATAGTTTCTCCTCTAGAACCATAAATTTAATTCACACTCCTTGGAAGCAGGACTGTAACTGCTGAACACAATTCAACATACTGGTGTAATCTATCCTGTTTGATGTTCTGAAAGTCCACATGAATCATACAGTATAATAATTTATCCTGTACATATTGTCACCTTTACTATTGTAAATACCTACTTTATTTTATTATTACTTCCTGTATTTTTAGTATTTTTTTTACTTCCTGTATTTTTAGTATTCTTTTTTATTGAAATCCTTTCAATTACTATGTAATAACATTGATTTTTGATTTTTAATTTTCTGTTTTCAATTTTTATTTGTTACTACTGGAGCTTTTCTCCCCAGGCCTCTCCTGAAAATGGAAATATATCCAGTTGGACTAGCCTGGTTAACAAATGTAAAATAAAATAAATAAAAAATAAAAAAATGAGAGGTGAGAAGAGGAATGGTGTAAAGGTGAAGCAGACAGAGTGAGAAAAGGGAGGGGTCCTAGTAGTAAACTGGAGTGTCACCGTTGCAGAGTCATGAGTTCAGCAAGTGTGATTTTAAGGATTTTTTAAATTCATGTATGGAAGTTATAGATGTGATGAGAGGGGAAAGTTTGTTCCATTGTTTGGCTATTGTGTCAGAGTAGAGGGAAGGACCAGCGGCATTATCATCTTTAATTACTTTGAGGAGATGTTTGTTGGAGGAGCGGAGGTTTCTAGTACAGGAGTATGCTATTATCAGATCTTGAAGTGATGAGGATGTCTTGGGTTGATATAGAATTTTATGTGCCAGGGTAAGCTGATTATATAGAAGTAGATGAGGAAGTTCAAGCCAGTTAAGCTGTTTGAGAGCTAGACAATGGTGTGATCTGTAATAACTGTTAGAAATGAAACTAGCTATTTTGTTGTAGTGGGCTTCTAGTTTGGCTATATCAGATTTTCTAAGGTTGGTGAGGACTGCAGAGGCATATAGTAGTGTAGAAATGAGATGTGTGCATTCAATAGTGGCCCTAGCAGTGCGTGTTAGGAACTGTTTGTTTCTGTATAAAGTACTTACTTTTTTATGGACTTTCTTTATAGTGAGAGAAATATGGATATTGGATTTCATGTTACAGTCAATAACAAGCCCAAGAAGCTTTGTGTGTTTAACAGGGGAAATCCTACTTTTGTTATTGGATATGATTTTAAAAGAAAGACTGAGATTGGTATGTTGCATAGGTTGGAAGATCATAAGTTGTATTTTGGTTGGGTTGACTACTAGTTGGTGGTCAGTAAGCCAGGATTTGACAGACAGAAAAGAAGCTTGAGTTTGCTGGTGTAGGTCCAGGATGGAAGAGGATGCACAGACTAATGTAGAGTCATCTGAGTACTGGATGACTGAGGAGTGGAGAGTACATGTATGAAAGTTGTTGCTGAAAATAGTAAACAACAGAGGTTTGAGAATGGACCCTTGTGGCACCCCTATTGTTACTGATGAATATCGAAAGGGATCATTATATTCAATAACAGGCCTGATGAGGGATGAGTACAGGGGAGTTATAACCTCTTTTGCTCTTGAGACGATGCCTTTGCAAATCACCGCAGAATGCCTTCCTCGCCACAGTAGACACATAGTGGTCGAGGTTCAGGTCACAATGAACTTGTGCTCCCAGTTCTCTCACTACAGAATTGGTAATTAGGGATTATTGTTTATTTTATAATCAGCAGGGACATGGTTTTTACAGAAGTAAATGATGATGCATTTTTTAGCATTTAGATTACGGCCATGGCTTTGGCACCAATCATTGGTCTGTGTAGGCCCCTTTTGAAGAATGCTGACATTGGTAGGGGATTCAATTATGGCACCTAGTTTGCAGTCATCTGCAAACTTAGTTAGCTACAGCCCATCCTTTTTGGTTTGGACTTCTGAAAAGTATATGCCAAACAAGAGGGTGCCCAGCACTGACCCTTGTGGGACACCATTGGTGGCAGGTCTGCTGGTAGAGGTGAAGTCTCTCACTTTGACTGAATGTTGTCAATCTGTGAGCAAGTTTGCAACCTACCTGACAACAAAAAAGTTGATATTTAACTGGGTTAGTTTGTCAGTGATTCCTGAATGTTGGACTGTATCAAATGTCAATGATGCCCAAATGTGGTATGAGCACTGCAAAGAAGTGGAAGATGACAATGGATTGGGAAGACATTAAATCATTTTAGAAGGCTGGCAACGTTAAAGGAAACTTTGATATAAAAATTGGTATGAGAAAAGACAAAGATGAAAAATATCTTACTGATGCAGAAAATATTAAAAATCAGGGCAGGAATATACAGAAGAACTTTATAAGAAAACTGTGTGAGCTGGACTATAAATAAGACCAGAACTGTCATGCTTTTAAACTGAGGTGTTGGAGAAAATGTTTGATTATTCCATGGGCTGGGCTGTAATAAGATCAAATCAGTCAAAACTTCAGTAAATAAACAGACTGCTCAGTGGAAGCCCTGATAGCAAAACAAAAATCCAAATACTCTAGACACATAATGCAAATAGAAGATTCACTAGACAAGACGCTGACGCTGGGAAAGATCAAAAGCAAAGGAAGAGGTGGGCTGCAGGGGCTAAGGTAGACAGGTAGCATTAAAGGAAGAGGTGGGCTGCAGGGGCTAAGGTAGACAGGTAGCATTAAAGGAAGAGGTGGGCTGCAGGGGCTAAGGTAGACAGGTAGCATTAAAGGAAGAGGTGGGCTGCAGGGGCTAAGATAGACAGGTAGCATTAAAGGAAGAGGTGGGCTGCAGGGGCTAAGGTAGACAGGTAGCATTAAAGGAAGAGGTGGGCTGCAGGGGCTAAGGTAGACAGGTAGCATTAATGGAGTACACACATGCATCGCATGACATCCAGGATAGGTTCTGTTCCATAGGACATTAACAGAACATTATTTTACATTATGCATTGCTTAACATCGTTATGCACATCTGTCTGCATATATGTCCACATAGTACAGTACGGATATATATGCAGCTTTAAGCTGTTTTTGTCTGCTGTGTATGAACGTGTATTTTTCCACTCAGTGTCATAGTACAAATGTCTAACAAGTAGAATATATGTGTGCCTGCATGTTTGTAGAAGGTACTGGCAGAATCAAAACCTGTATCTTTCATCCCCAGAAAGCCCCCACACACACACACACACACACACACACACACACACACACACACACACACACACACACACACACACACACACACACACACACACACACACACACACCAACAGTTATACCTGCTGTGTTTATTGTGCACATCTGTTGCTGTTATGAAAAAATGAATCACATGCACTTTATTGGTATCTTTGGATGAGCTACATGAAATTGCGTAATGATCACTTGCATCATACAATAAGGTGCAGCCTTGTGTAGCAAAGTTTAAATAGAAAAGAATTTATGGATTTATTCTTTAAACAAGGAACATCTTTACTGAATTATCACGTATGCCATAGGCAATAATACAATTTATATAATAAAAATAAATCTTATTCAGATATTTTCAGTTGCAGACATAACACTTCATATATAGTCTTCTATAAAGAAAACAGCTCATTCAGTTCCTGCCTTTCTTTAAACCTCATTGCTCCTCCTCCAAAACATTATTCTACATGTATTGTTTCCACAATTTCCATTTTTTTCTATGTAATTTGCTCCTACCCTTTTCTAAAGCTCACATTTCTATTTATTTATTTATTTTTTATTTATTTTACATTTGTTAACCAGGAAAGTCCGACTGGAATGAAGTCCATTTACAGCGGAGGCCTGGGGAGAAAAGCTCCACATTAAACAATATGTGCAGTGGTAATTATACAATCAAAAGGTATGTCACACAAGAAATAACATATTTACAATGGCTTGTTCCAAGCAAGCTTAATTTACACCAAGTAGGCCCTTGATGGCAGTATTTGAGGCCTTGGGAGAAAAACTCCACATTAAACAATACAATCAAAAAAGACATCACACAAGACATGATATATTTACAATGGTTTGTTCCAAGTAAGCTTAATTTACACATAGTAGGTCTTGTATGGCAGTATTTGAGGAGATTTTAGTACTGTAGTACAAAGACAGTAAGCAGAGAAGAGAGGAAGGTAGGAAGGATTGGAGGAGAGCAGGAAAGCATTTATGTGATGCAAGGACAGAGACAGGAATGCAAGAGGTGTGACTTGAGTGATTTTTTGAACAGTGAGATAGATGGTGCTGAAGAGATATTCTGGGGGAGGTTATTCTACTTTCTAGCTATGGTATGAGAGAAAAGAGATTTCCCTGCAGTATTGTTGGTGTTGGATTTACAGAGAAGGGTTTTGTTGGATGAGCGGAGAGGACGGTTTGCTGAATATTGGTTTAGTAGTTGGTTTAGGGCTGGAGTCTTGTGAGGATTCTTTAGGATGTTGAAGGTGAGAACTAGTTGGTGGTAACTAATTAAATGAGGTAGTTCTAGCCACTGTAGCTCCTTTAGGGCAAGGCAGTGATGGCTTCTAAAAGTAGAGCTCCTGGCGAATTTTGCAGTCATATTGTAACATGACTCTAGTTTGTCTAGGTCTGTTTTCCTGATGTGGGTTAGGATTGGTGATGCATACATTAGGGTAGACAAAAGGTGGGTTTGGGCTAGGGTGACACATGCTTGGTCTGAGAGGAAGTTTTTGTGTTTATATAAAGTTCCTAATTTTTTATGTACTTCCTTAATGGTTTGAGAGATATGGACATCAAATTGAAGATTTTTATCTATTTCAACACCAAGGAGCTTTGTATGGGGAGAGGGAGAAATTGTGGTGCCGCCCTTGGAGGTGATAGTGAAGGAAAGAAGTGTGGTTCTGGATTTGTTGGGAGTAAATAGGAGTTAGTTGGTCTTGTTGGGGTTTAGAATAAGCTGGGTATCAGTACTCCATTTTTCAATGGCGCTGAAAGATTCCTGGGTAAGTTTTTGTAGAGTGGTTAGCGATGGGACTGAGCAGATTAGGGTGGAATCATCTACATACTGTATAAGTGATGCATGCAGGGTGGAGGTGTGTAGTTTGTTCATGAAAATGGTAAATAGTAGAGGCCCCAGTACTGAGCCTTGTGGAACCCCTATGGTAGTTGGTAGTAGAGGTGATAGTACCCCTTGCCATTTGACTGATTGTTTCCTATCAGAGAGGTAGTTTTTGAACCAAGCAGTAGTGGAAGGGGGCAAAGGACACGGAGGATAGAGGGTCTAAAAGTAGGTTATGTAAGACCATGTCAAATGCCTTAGAGAGATCTAAGAAAATGGCTGATATGAAGTTGTTGTTTCTAAGTTGGTTAACCTGGTTAGTAAGAGAGAGAGAAGAGCATTAGTTGTACTATGGTTTGGGCAGAAGCCATGCTGAGTGAAGAAGAGGAGATTATGTGAGGTTAAGAAGTGCATGACTTGAGTGTGAATACATTTCTCAAGGAGCTTGGATAGGGGGGAATATAATAGCAATGGGGCGGTAGTTTGATAGCTCATTGGAGTTGCTGCCTTTGTGTAGGGGGATAATATATGACACTTTCCATAGTTGGGGGATGTAAGCTTCTTGTATGGAGTGGATGATAAGAATTGAGACAGGGTAGGCTAGAGAGTCTGCAGCTAATTTTAGGAAATTAGTGGGTAAACCATCTGCTGCAACAGTGGTAGGTTTTAGTTCTGAGAGTAGTTTTTTAATTATGGAGGTTGTGAGACTACAGAAAACAATGTGAGAAAGTGGGTATAAAGTAATCACTCTTTCCCTGGTAATGCTGCTTCCCTGTTCCCACTGTTAAGTACTAGATTGCCCTGTTCCTTTGAGTTTCCCCTCCTAAAAAGCTGAAACTTTAATAGAAGCTTTGAGTTTTACTAAACAGCTTCTGAGTTATCCCACACAAAATATTCAAGCCTTAACAGAAGCTTTTGCGATTAAACAGACAGCTTCTGTTACACCGACCCACCCAACAACTCAAAACTCTAACATACAGCTTCTGTCTTTTATCAATCAGTTTAAATTTCAACAGTAATGGCTATGGGGAGTCTAGTATGGTTTTGGCAGTGCTTCAGGGCTCCCAAGTGGTGCGCTATAACACTTTAGGTTAAAGTACAAAAATTAAAAAAATAGCAGTGGCAATACTAAGTATGGCTCCAACTCTCATATAGTGTAGACAGATAAACTTTTAATGACTGGTAAGCACTTTCACTATGTACTGTGGCTTCCTCAGACCATATGCATACATAAAACTGGTAAAAACAGTCTTTAAATACTCCTATTATCCTATTAACACTCATTAAATTCAAACTTTAATTCAACAAATGAATGCACAGCATATACACCCCCCACCTTATGTGAGCGGCATCATCAATCATTCCCTTCCTTAATTTAAAAAGACAGTTGTTCCATATAATAAATATTATGTAGCGCACAATCAATAAAAATCATTAAATTATTAAAATGCCTCTTCATACGTACTATCATTCTATGCCCTTTCATGTCCATATACCATTAGATTGAGTTTACAATCCACGTTGCATTTATATATATACTAGCTCAAAATAATGTCAACAGTTCCATCAAGTTGCCATTCTAATATAGCAATATTACATATGCAACTTTGTACGAGCTTCAGCATTACTTTTTAGTATAGCTATAGGACACAAGTTCGTCCATACCACCTTATTTCAATGAACAGTGATCTTGTTATTTTGTGTATTTAGCCTTCAATCCCAAAATAAGACTTAATACTTCACTCTCTTTTGATTCATCATAGACAAGCCCATCTCACAGAAATACATTCACATTTAAGTAAAGGCTATGTTTACTTTAGATCATAGGCATATACAGCCACCAAATGTTAGCCAGTCATATCATCTATTGAATAAGCGCTAAAAAACCTGCGATTGTATGGCTTGCAATTCACTAGCAGAATTAGGTATTTATTTACAAAGAACTATATATGTATATGTATATATATATATATATATATATATATATATATATATATATATACATATATATATATATATATATATATATATATATAGATAGATATATGCTCGTTTTAATGCTAAAGCACTTAAAATAATGAGCCGTCTGGTTAACCATTTTCTATATGGCCACGTATGTGCATGCCTGATAGAAACTTAAAAGAAAATTAGACAGACAAAGCAGAAATGCAAACCATATCAATATTTTTACAGACTAAACAACATATTTACATATTTACTAAAAGAGTTAAGTCCAACAGCATTGATTGTAGAGTTTAATAAGTATCCACAATAGTGGATAACTTAGCTGTATGTGGAGGACTGAGAAGGTATATAGTAGGGTTGTGGGGAGCTTAAGTAGGGGCTTTACAAGGACATATTTTGGAGTTGAGCAGATGAAGTCTGAGGTTTTCTTTAAAGTGGGATGGGTGAATGATGGAACAAATGTCTCTTGGGAGTTTGTTCCAGGCTTAGGCGATGGAGAGTTTATATAAGAGTTTGCCAGCAATTTTTTTGGGTTGGTAGATTTGTAGTAGTTGCTGATTAGAGGTACAGAGAGTCCGTGGAAAAGTGCGGATACAGATGAAGGAAAAGAGCAGGGCATGATGAAGGTTTGTAAAGAATGAAGTGTAACATTTGAAGCTGTGACAGCAGTAGAAGATGGGGGAATTCTGACCAGTGGAGAGTATTTAGGATAAGGCAGTGATGTGTATTGTATGGAGAGTTTGCGATAAATCTAGCTATCTTGTGGTAAGTTTGTTAGAGTTTGTTTAAAGTAGTAGTCTGGATATTGGTGAGTACTGGGGCAGCATATAGAAGAGAGGGGAGGAAAAGAGCTTGTGCAAGGGAGAGTCTGGCATTTGTAGTGAGAAGTTTTTGGTGCGATATAGTAAACTAAGTTTCTGGTGAGTCTTTTTTATGCTTTGGAGGATGTGCAAGTTGAATTTAAGTTCATCATCTATGACGACCCCAAGGAGTTTAGTGTGAGCTTCAGGTTGGATAACAGTGTTATTACAGGAAATAATAGTAAAGGTGGATTTGAGGTGAGAGAGAGATTGGGCGAAAAATAATAAGAGCTTGGTCTTTTTAGAGTTGAGAATGAGTAGATTCCTGGACAACCACTGCTCAGTGGACAGCAAGGCCTGCTGAGTAAGAGTGTGGAGATTGGAGATATTGTCTGAGATGGAGATGAGAGTCAAGTCTCCTGCATATTGGATGAGTGAGGATTGTTTACAAAAAGTATAGAGATCATTGGTAAAAACATTAAATAAGAGGGGACCCAAGGTGGAACCTTGTGGTACCCCGGTTGGGACAGGTATGAATGGAGAAGTGGAAGTGAGACAGATTGCTGCCTGCAGGATAAGTAACTGGAGAATCAGACAAGGAGGAAGAAGACAGATTGAGATCTGCAAGTTTAGATAGCAGTAGGGGATGGGAGACTGTATCAAAGGCTTTGGAAAGGTCAAGGAAGAGACATGATATGAGTTTGTTATTGTCTAGGGCTTCACCATTGGTATGTGTAAAGGATAAGAGGGCAGTAGTTGTGCTGTGGTTGGGACAAAAACCATGCCAAGTGGTAGTAAGGAGGTTATGGTGGAGGAGGTAGTTGTAAGTGAATACATTTTTCGAGAATCTTAGAGAGCGGAGATAGAATAACTATAGGTTGGTAGTTAGATGGGTCTGAAGAGTTTCCACCTTTATGCAGGGGAATAGTGAAACAGGATTTCCATAGGGTAGGGATGGTGGATTCCTGAATAGATCTATTGATTAGTATACATATTGGATATTGGCATTTAACATTATATATTGACATCACAGAAAATGCTTATAAACACCATTCATGAATTTTTATTTGTTACACGAGTTTAATGTGACAAGCGATTGCATTTATTTATTTATTTATTTGTATATTTTATACATATAACTGTTTTGTATACATACAAATATTTAGATTTTTAAATGCATTTTTAGATGAAATAATTT
Organism: Protopterus annectens; assembly: GCF_019279795.1. Lineage (NCBI taxonomy): Eukaryota > Metazoa > Chordata > Ceratodontiformes > Protopteridae > Protopterus > Protopterus annectens. The sequence continues at coordinate 193,286,593 of NC_056750.1, read as the reverse complement.
AACTTATTAATTGTGTAAAGAACTCACTAGCCTGTTGCTAGATTTGGTGGTATGGATGACACTGGTGCTTTAAATTTGTAATTACAATAATCACAATTGCAAATGAATCAATTATATTGTTAATTCCAAGTGGTATATAGCAACTTAGTTTTGGACTGTTTTTTATCTTGACAAAGCCTGGTAGGAACCAGGCGAAAGCGCTTGACTGATTTTTTACTATTTTAAGGATTAAAAGTTGTTCAACATTTCTAAGCTATTCTGCTCATCAATTCCTTTAGTTTGATACACACTGGATTCTTTGAACCAAGTTTCTTCACCTGTGGAGTTTTATTTGCTTTGGTACTTGTATTAGCGTGGACAGTTGTTTTTGGTTGTGTATACATATTGGATAGGCAATGGAGTCAGCAGGAAGTTTGAGAAAGGTAGGAGGTAGATTGTCAGTGGAGGGAGAGCAGGGTTTGAGTTTGTGAAGAAGAGATCTGATGTAGGAAGTAGGAACCGGATGTAAAAAGAATAGCTGTTTGTTAGGATTGGGAGGGGCAGGCAGAGAAGTTGTGTTACAGTTGGAAGGTATGAGTGTTTGAATGGTTTCAATAAAATGTTTATTGAGAAGAGTAGCAGTTTCCAGAAGAGATGTATTTGGGTAGGGGCAGGGAGATGAGGGGCAGCCTGGACAGAGAATTTTGTTAATAGTATACTAGAACTTGCATGGGTTGAATTTGTTATTGAATTGGGCAGAGTTATAAAAGGACTTTTTGTCATTATTGGTTTGTTTTTTTTTTGTAAGATTTCTGAAGTGCCTATAATTATGTAGCACAGGTAATTCCTTTGTTTGATCCAAGCTTGGTGTGTATAATTATGTAGCAGAGGTAATTCCTTTGTTTTGATCCAGGCTTTCCAAGTTCTATCTCTTTTTGGATAAAGGGACTTAGTTTCTTTTGAGAGCCAGGGGGCATAATTGGGTTTAATTCTAACCTTCCTAGAGGGATCAAGGGAGTTCAGGGAATTCAGGAAGATGCTAGTGAACCTAGTAACTGTGTCACTGAGAGGGATTTGTTTAAGGCTGGACCAGTCAATGGTGGATAGAATAGAGGTGAACTGGACTACATTAAAATTAAAGAGTTTTTGGCAATCTCTATAAAGGTGGGATTTGGGGGGTTTGATGGTGTATCTAAGGACCGAGGTGGGGAGGTGCTCGCTAATTTGGTCTGGTAGGGTAGTGGGGTTGTGGTAGTGGTGAGGGGAGTTGGTGAGTATCCAGTCAATTATGGAGCCGGAAGATGAGTTGTTATGGAGGCGGGTGGGCAAAGATATCAGTTGATGGAAACAATGGAGGTTGATGCTGAGTTGTGGAGAGTCACTTTTAAGTTTAGACCAAGCTAGGTTAACATCATCTAAGATGAGGGTTTCATAGGGAATCGTGTGGGAAAACCAGGATAAGATATTCTCTAAAGTGGATGAACTGTTTACAGGAGGGATATAGATGGCAGCAACAGTTAATTTTTTGTGAGGGTTAAGGTGGCAATTAAGGATGATGAGTTCAGCTGGGTGAAAGTCAGGGATGGGTGTGGGGAAAGTGAGAGATTGAGGCTAATGGAGTGGAGGATGGCTACACCACCCCCTTTTTTGGGAAATCTATCAGAGCGATAGATATTACAGCCTGGTGGGAGAATTTCATTGTTAGTGATATGTGGCTTAAGCCTGGTTTCAGATAAGGAAAGTATGTGAGGGTTTGTATGTGTTATCCAAGAATGGAAATTGGTGATTTTGTTGGTTATGCTTTGAATATTTAGGGAGTATATTGCAGGTGCTTGGAAATGGATGAGTTTAGCATTATATAATAAGGTGCAGCCTGGTGTAGCACCCTCCCTGAAGAAAAAGTCTTTGGAGTCTTCTTGGGGTATAAAAATACCTATGCAGACACTTGCAAAAATTCTAAATCTTCTAGATTTTGTTGTATATTTGGGAGACATACACATATCCTCTCATTATTTTTTTGTGAATTGCTTATCTGATCTCTCTCCCAATCCTTTCTAACCTCCTCTGATTGATTCCTATAGTTATCATACAATATTTTATATGCCCTACTAATTATCCTTTTCCTAACAGCAGCTTCTATTCTAGATTGTTCTAAAAACTCTACCAGTGCTAGTCTTTAACTTAGGATCCCCACATTCATTTCTCTTCACCTATACTCTAATCATTCCTGTTAACCTGGAAACATCAAAAATCTGGACAAAGCCCATGAAAAATAGGTACAAATCTGTACACTGATTAACATAGCATTTGCATACATAATTATGTAGCCCTGCCCACTCCAATGGAATTGTGGGATACCAACTTTCAAATGCAAACTGAAGAACAGACAACCAAAATATGTTCCTACTTCCCCTGCAGTCATTCTAATGTCCCATTACCTTTCTATTTCACCCCAGTTACCATAAACACTAATGTGCATATACTGCTTTGCTTCTACAATGATTACTTGGATTTTATTTTTACATTTTATAGCACAATCGATGCACAAACACTAATAGACATCTGCTAAACAAAGCAATACTGTTTCACAATGAAAATAGACTTAGCATTAAAACGTCTCTGCAAAAGGCTATACACATCTGTCCATTGGGAATTGGAAGTGAGGTAACTATGGTGACTCATGCAGCATGAGCAGTGCCAAAGGTACACAGCATTATTATGAAAGAAAACAGGCAGAACAGCTAAAGCCACCATGTAACGGTTACTAAAATGCTTTTAGTATTGCCTGCAGTTTATAATGCATGTTACCTAGATCTCTAATTCTATATTTAGTTAAGGGATGTCCCTGAGATACTTTAGAGGCTGCAAAATGTGATACAAAACTACTTCCCAGTACCTGTTTCCTGTCACACATGGTTTGTTTGGGTCTTCATGGTTCAGTATGCCATTGAATTATATGTTAGAATTAGTGCAATCAACTTGAAGTTGTATTGTGTAGGGCAGGCACCAACATAACAGTTTTAACATCAAAATGCAAAGTGCAAAGTTTTTGTCAGAAGTAACTGCCTCCCAAGCTGGTGCATGATACATCTTAGGGAAGTCTGTTTCATTCCTCTTCTAAATCAAGTACTCAATACACCACTGTGAGCAAATAGAAACACACACACAGTGAGCGTCAGCTTACAAAGAAAACTACACAGCTTTATACATTTAAATGCAAAAATGGGGTCATCTGGAATGGAGCCAACCACTCTCACACCATTACACATGGATTTTGTTGCAGAAAGCAAGAGCTACAAAATTAGCCCAGGCTGGCAGAGCTGTAAACACCAGCTATACTACAATGCAAATGCTCTTTGACATGGAATGGGTGAAGAAACAGATTACACAAAATAAGATTCAGTTGACTGCCCACTCGCAGCCAAAATAAAACATGTTTGATGTTTTCCACTTACTTTGTCAGACAGAGAAGTACCCAGGTCCACTTCTTGCCACTTGCAAACCCTCCCCGGATCATTCAGCCAGAAGATAACGGATGAGTTCCCAACTTCCCACTTGCAAAAGCCGAGTCACAACCAGAATTTCCGCTAGCAGATAATTTGGACCGTAACCCTTGGTAGCTGGAAATGTGAGCCCTTGAGCTCAGTTCTGACAGGATGATAGCCCCAATGGAACTGACGTCATTGTGGAAGTGATGATGTCAGCTCAAAAGGGAAAAGCATAATTATAAAAAAAGAAAATAAATTGGAAATGAAGGGGTGCCACTCGGGACTCATGGCACCTCATTATTTGGATCCCAAAACTCAGTAAAAACTGAGTAATTCTGGACGGTTGGGAGGTATGACTCTAATATCAGTCCTTGATAGAAAAGACAATCTCTAGCCTACAGTCCATATGTATAATTGGCCTCTTCCAGTTCTACTACCTTTCCCTGTCTAATTATTTGTTCCCAGTACCTTGATTTCTTTGCCAATTTTCTCCAGTAAACTTCAGCCCTCTCTTCCCTACTGTCTATCCCTCTAATCACAGTAAACCATATCAGCACAGCCTCTTTTCCCCATTCCTATTATGGATGAATTCTTAGAATCCTTTCTGCGTCTTTATGAATATAATATTCTGCATGGTTGTTGTTATTCTCTTTAAGGACTGGCATCAAAACTCCCAGTGTTTCCTTGTTTCTTGAGCTTCCTTTCTGTTTCATCATCATCTGGTTCCACTTTCAATTATAGATTTCTGTTTGTCCTATGTATAGGAGCCTCAACCGTGTAGCTCTGAAATACCTCTACAAAGACTGTTCTGGACATCACTTTAAATAATACAGACTGTATGACCTGACAAATGTTAACCCCTTTACAGTTGTTGGAGGCTGTAAAGAAGGCACTGCAAAAATAGGTCACTGAAATCGAACATAGGTTCATAGGTAGGTACATAGGTAGGTACTAGGCTATCAGCCTTAGGGCCTATACAAGCCTAGCCAAAAAAGTACCCTGGCTTTCGCCACCCAAGAAATTTTTTTTCCTGTGCCCCTGTCATGCAGAGTCAAAGAGGTGATCCCCGGGGTGAATTTCCTATTTCCCATCCAAGCATCAAATTTTTTCGTGAAGAGTGCTAATGAGGAGCTCTGTTTGATATAGATAGGTAGTTTGTTTCAGAGTATGGGAGGTCTCTGGGACAGGAATCTATCCCTCCAGCATGTTTTGTTTATTGTGGTGACAAAGTTTCGGTCCCTAGAGTGTTTAGCTCGAAGGGATTTGAGAGTTCTTTAGGTGTAGCATGCCCAACAGCTCTGGGTTTAACATAGCTTTATATGTTAGGCAGAGATATCCTCTGAGTAGGCTGATCATGCGACGGAGTAAAGCTGGTGTTTTTTGAGATGGTCTGCATAGGGCATCTGTTTGAGGCTGGTAATTCTTTTTGTGAGGTATTTCTGCAGCCTTTCCAGTTGTTGTAGATGTCTTGTGAGGTACATACCAAATGAGGCGTTGTACTCTATAATGGGTCTAATGAGTGATTAGTAGATGGGAACAATGGCCTCTTTTTTCCTGGGTGAGAAACCTTTTCTGATGAGGTGTGCCACGTAGAAGGATTTCCTGACTACTGTGGCACTGTGATTATCAAAGGAGAGACTACTGTCCCCCTGTGTCCCAAGGTCTCTTATCATACTTTCAGTGTTAAGTAGACTACCACCTATGTGGTAGCTCATGGGTACAGAGTTTTTACCAAAGGGGATGACAATGCACTTTTTGGCACTGAGCTTGAGACCATGGCTTTGACACCAGGCATCTGTCTCAGTGAGGCCTTTTTGTAGGATGTCCACATCGTTAGGAGTTTCAATTATGGCTCCTAGTTTGTAGTCATCTGCGAACTTCATTAGCCAAAGACCTTCTGTGTTAGCCTGTACTTCAGAAAAGTAGATACCAAACAGGACAGGACCCAGGACTGAACCCTGTGGTACTCCACTTGTCACTGGTTTGAAGTTGGACTTGGAGTCTGCTACTTTCACAGCGTGGGTTCTGTCTGTGAGCCAGTTGGCAACCCATCTTGTGACATAGGGAGTTATACCTAGTTTAGTGAGTTTATCTATAATTCCAGAGTGGGGGATGATGTCAAAAGCCTTGCCAAGATCTAGATAGGCTGTGTGAACTACCTCACCCTCATCTACAGCTTTGGTGACTGCTTCAAAGAAGTCAATCAGGTTGATGAGACATGATCTGCCTTTTACAAACCCGAACTGGGTGGGGTCCAGAGTTTGGAGATTACCAATGTCTTTTGTTTATAAGTTCCATGAAGATACATTCCATGTCTTTGCAGACCAGGCTCATTAGGCTAATAAGGCAGTAGTTCCTGGGGTCCATGGTGGCTCCCCCTTTATGCAGTGGGATAACCGTTGCTGTGCGCCATTCAATGGGGACAAAGCCTGAGGTGAGGCTATGATTGAACATGGTGCTTAAGTGGGGTGCCAGTTCATTCTGTAGTTCATGTAGAACACAGCCTGGGATGCTGTCAGGTCCCATGGATGATGTGTTCTTGGCTTTGGAGAGTGAGGTTTTACCTGTGCATCTGTGATTACAGGAACTTTGCATTCTTCCGCTATAGAGATGGGCCCTTTAGGGGGCGGAGGAGAGGTAAAGTTAGCACTGAACCTATCTGCTAGGATGTTGGCAATATCAGTTGGTTCTGTATATTTAGTGCCATTGTGCTGTAACTCAGAGCAGATCTGAGTGTTCCACTGAGATTCTTGACATAGCTATAGAATGCTTTGTGGTTGTCTTTAGAATCAGTGGCAATTTTGTTTTCATAACTAGATTTGGAGGATTTTATGAGGGATTTCAGCTTCTTACTGCGGCTGACCACGGAGTTCTTCCAGTCATGGGATTTTACTCTTTTTTGCAACAGTTTCATTTTTCTGTTGTAGAGTTTGTTTATGGCAGGAGACCACCAGATTGGCTTCCTTTTTTTGGAGGATAGCATCTTGGTTCCATTAGGGGTAGCATGATCTATGCACTCATGTAAGTGCTTATAAAGTGCATTTGTGTAGGACTCAACAATCGTACCTCTATTGTCCGTCTGCATGGGTATTGTGAAGTTTGTCGCTTCTGTGTTAAGAAGCGTGAAGTTGGCTTTGGAGAAATTTTTTACGGTGATTTCCCTAATGGGGGTGGGGGCAGGATGTGGATGTCTAGGCTGACTAGCTTGTGGTCAGATCTGACCAACGAGGAATTGACCTCTGGTGTGGAACACCGATCACCCATTTTGGTAATGACCAGATCTAGGATATTGCTCCCCCTGGTGGGTGTGTGGATAATTTGATCCAAGGCATTGGAATTTATGAATTCCAGAAAACGTTGTGCAAAAGAGTTGGCACATGAGTAGTTTTCCCAGTTAATGGTGGGGTAGTTGAAATCGCCCATTATTAGGGTTTTGGGTTGTACCCTAATATTTTCCAGTGTATCAAGAAATGAGAAGTGGGAACCTGGGGCATGGTGGGGGATCTGTAGCAAGTTACAATTTGGATTGCAGTCTTGCCCAGAGTTAGTTGCACTTGGATAATCTTGGATGCATTATGCTGAGCAACTAGCCTGGAGGTGTGGATATCCTTAATGAATATCGGCACGCCTCCACCTTTAGCGTTTCGTTCCAGGTTAGGTGGCTGACAGGTGTAGTATGAATTACAGCCTGATAATGCAGGGGTGCTCTCTGGCACCTTGAACCAGGTCTCTGTCACTGCACAGATGACAATGTTCTCCATTTTAAGGAGTGCCTTGAGTGAATGTATTTGAGGTTTAGACTTCTAAGATTGAGTAGCATTCCACAATTCAGACTTATTAATGTTTTATGATCAATATTCCTTACAGAAGTTCAAATCCTCAAGAGACATTCACAGAACTTGCTACCTGAATAAACTGGATCAAAAACCCTAATGCCAACCCAAACATTTAAATTATTTTTTATTGAAATAATTGACCCAAACTTCCTAATGTGAAGTGGAAGATTGTTTCACTAGGAAGGAAGCCCCCCAAAAATGAATTATACCTCCCAGCCTACCTAACTTAGAATTAATCATATTTCTGGTACCAAATGAATGAGACATCCTGTTAATACCAATTATACCACCAAAATTAGATTCCCAAACACTTATAAGATATCTCACTAACCTATAATTGATAGTATATGATATAGATATTAATCTACTTTTACAGCTAAGGCACTGCATACAATTCATTCTAATCTATTTAATTGTTGATTATTAAATACACAAATTGATCTGCAGTATTCAATTATAGGTCTAAAGCATTATAAAGTGGTAATAAAACCATCTTATCCTGATTACAAGACCTAAATATATTGTGGTTTTCACAATAACACTTTTTTACTATATTTATCAAAATAGTCTCAAAACATAAAGCATTATCAGCAGTTAACCCCTCTAAGTCCTTAAGCTTTGGAGACAAAGGAGTATCTATCCCAACATGCATTACATGTCTTATTTATGTTAAACTTCATATAATTTGATAATGCCCATATCTGTATATTATCCAAATAACTTTGTAACACAAATTGATCAGATATACCACAAATGGCAGATCCAGTTTTAACATCACCATATTTACTCGAGCACATCCTTCCAGCATTGGGAAAACTGGACCTAAATACACCAAAAAAGAACCAGCCCAGCAAATGATGCTGTAAAACTGCCAAATTCATCTCCTTTTATTCAAATAATTGATACCGCTTCTTAGTCTTGCATTCCTGCTCAATCAACCAATTTTTTATCCGTCAAACCACATAACTATTAAGTCCAGACTCCAGTAGCAATAATAATCCTGCGCTGTGGCATAGTATTACATACGCTGGATATAGCCAAACATAAAATATCTATACTCAAACTATCATTCTATGCCTTCAATAAATTATGGTAAAAAGATAACAAACTGAAAGGTAAATCTACCATCAAAAGAGAATGCTGGATAACATCCCTACTATCACAAAGCATCTCAGTAATATATTCAGAAACGATCTTTTCAAAGCACTTCCCCACTACATCTAATAAGACTGTTAGGTCTATGATTATTGATAACTTATGATAACAGATGAATCGTCTTTCAGGATTGGGATAAGATTAGCTAATTCTCAAATGCCTAATACAGAACCTAAATGTAATGTTGTTTGAAAAGAAACAGGACTTTTTAAGATGAATATCTCACAGATAGAAGGTACAAAGTATGATTTTTAGCTTTCCAAGGAAACTGGCAAGCCTTAAAATGGAATGAAAATGCAGCTAGCCTAGTACTTACCTATGAAAATCACCAAGAAGGGGCAGTTTTTTAATTATGGTTGACAGAAACCCCCCCACTTGTACCATGCAGACCAGCAGCAGAACTAACATTTATCAACCTAACCAACATACTAGGATCTAATGGAAAAAATAGATAGCACACATTATCCATTACACCAACATGACTGTCTGCAGCCTTCAAAAGCATCATCACCACAAAAATGAGATAAAAACATATTAGTAGATATCAAATTATCTCCATTTACCAGGGACAAATCTGTAGTGTAATCACTCTTGTAATGACCTAATTCATTCTTTAAAGAAAAACAATATAAATGCTGCAGTAGCTTTTGTTCAGCAAACTAAAAATCAAATATATTAATGCATTATTATATTTTTGGGGGTGAAAGGCGTCTTGCATGCTTGTAAGACACCTACATCTCATTTTTAACCTTTCTATGTCTTCTTTGTCATCAAGAATAGCTATCCCCCTGACGTCACTAAGGACACAACTGACCTACTTGAATGGATAATAATTTGGTATTGCAGTAACTTCACCTCCAGATTCAATGGAGATGGATCATTGACAAATGGGGCACTATGTAAGGTATTGAACCAAGCCACCACCAGCCATACCAATATCCCTTTACTTGGTTCTCTCTCTCCAATTACCATGAACGCTGTTCAAACCTGCCAATGTGCGTACTGATTTCTTCTTTACTTTTATAATTATCACAGAGGATTATATTTCATTTAAAACTTTTATTTCAAATTTTACAGAAAAACTGTTGACAGCCATTTTCTAAATAAAACAAAGCAAAACACTTGTATTGAGATTTGACTTAGCAATAATTCTCGCTTGAAACTAATTAGTGAAAATCTGTTTGCCATCCCATTAATCTACAACAGACCCATTGGGATTTATACGCAAACAGCATATAATGAACTTCTAATTAATGTCTATGTGAAGTGTGAAGGAATTCAAAAGACAATTGTGCTAAACATTTGCTAACAGCCTGTGACAACAGACAAGGCACAAATGTCCTTTTTCAGGAGAATTCCACGAGAACTGTCATAGGTTCATAGATTAGTACTAGGCTAACTACCCTTGCGAGCCATTTTAAGCCTAGCCAATTATCCCTTGTGAGACTCAAAACCTGTACCTTGTGTTTGTAAAGCAAACACCTGAACCATTAGGCCACAATCCCAAACCCACGTGTCTGGTTACGTAATTTGGCAGAGTCATATAGAATACAAATGAACACAGAGCTAATCAAACAATGTACTACAGAAAGCAGCTCTTTAACAGCTCATAGCCTTACTCCTGTACACTGAGAACTAGATAAACTGTTGTAGCTCAAACAATGCATTTCACACGTGTGTATTCAGAAAAGGAGCTAAATTAAAAATGTTTTCACATTTTAAAAATGTATTCATAGTTAAACCAATAGACTTCAGCCTGCCCAATTTATTTACAGCTAAATAATAAAGCACTGTCAGCATTAAGGAAACCAAAGAGCATACCCAAAGAACATGGCTCATTGATGATTAATTTCCTTCCTTCACATCATAACTACTCTGGTACATAGGTACTAGTTACTAGGTTTGCAGTCATGGGGACCATTTTTTTCCCTGTCCCCAGTGCCCCACATGATACTACCCCTGAGCTTGCTCTGGTTTTATGTAGGCTAAGCATGTATCTTTAGAGAGTCCTGAGAGCATGGCCATCTCTGATTCTGTCCTATGTTTTTTTTTTATATGCCCTTCCCACTTTTCCCATTCTTCGCTTTCCCATCCTTGCACCAGTGAACACCCTGCCACAGGATGGACATGCTCAGTAATGCTGCAAGAATGGGGCAAAAGGGACAATAGCCCTGGGCATGAAGTGTTGGGGAGCATAATCAACTGATCCCACTCACTCTTTAATGTAATACTGGCTTTTAAAAGCCAGTATAGCATTTGCAATCAAACCCAAACATGAGTGCTATAGCACTCTTTGAATGGTCTAAAATGTAGCAACTGCTTGCTACATTGTAGCAAACAGTTTCCTAAAGTTTAAAAGCAAAAATAAATAAAAAAAAAAAATATCTATTCTGTGCAGTGAAGACATGGTATAAACTGTAGCAACTGTTTCCTGCATTTGTAGCAAGCAGTTTGCTACAATTTAAAATGAAATGTTTTCTTTAACTAAAATATGAGCAGTGTAGCACTCCATGCAGGAAGGGTATAAACTGTAGCAACCTGGTTGATGTGCAAGTAGAAGGCATGTCCTTTTTTGTTCTACTTAATGGTTTCTAGATCTAACTGTAATAAACTGATCACTTATGGCTTATTACAGTGAAGTGTTTCTTTTTTTTTTTTTTTTCGTTCTTCACTTCAATAGCCGAGGAGGTTGGGTGCCAACTGAACCAGCTATGCTTCTGGGCATGGCTATCCCTCCCTGCTGTTCCTTCAGTCACCTGTGCTTCTAATCAAACCTGGGTCACCTGTTTTTTTAACTTGCTATGCCACCAGAGCATCTCACAGCTCAGGGTACCATTGAGGAGCCTTGCCCTAACTTCCAGTTGCCCTAAATCACCACCTGAGTGGCTTGCTCAAGGATAGAACATAAATATGAGGAAAACTCAGATATGTTTTGCAAAACTGGTAAGATAAGAAGAGACTACTCTAAACCAGTAAAATAGTTACAGAACAACAGGTTTTGTATAAACATGTATGTTGTGAAAAACTGTACTTTGCTCCTCCACTCCTTGTCATGTTTGACCATGACAGTCATGTTCCAGTAGCAATACATAAGTGGACCTCATCCAGTTCACATTCTCACACATCATCTCTGTTAGTGAGTGACACAAGTCCTATTACAGCAATACAGCATTGTGGTTGCAGGTCACGGTCATGTACTGGCATCTCAAACATACCACATGAGGAGATTAAATATGACAGAGGAGTTTCAGGATCTCAGTACTCCTGCCTTAAAATGAGGGAAAGGTCAGATAGTAGGAAATCCAACTGATTATAGGAGGAACCTGTATATGATACAGAATACCTGACAGCTTGAAATCCCTTTCTCAGACCCCTGTGATGTGATTTCCATCCATTGTGAGTAGACAGATGTGTCATTGTATCCTTGCCACCTGTACACATAATGTCCGTGACCCATTCCACCCTCCCTCCTACATGGGATGAATAATGTGGCCTGCAGATACACTGATTAGCACAGACTAATACTTACATGGAATACATTGTGCTTGATCTGTGCGACTTTGCAGTGTCCTGTATGTTCATCAGGACCACTGATCTGGCTAGACTTCACCACTTTAACTGCACCATCATGTCCTTTGTCCATCTCTGTCTGACGGGGTGGTTGTGAGACTCTAGTTGTTGTTGTTTCACTGAACTCTCAATGGATGATGACATTGGTCCTCTATCCATACTCATATAATGGTTAAGGTGTTAATCTCACAGGCACACATACCTCTCAACTGTACAGATTTTCAAAGAACGTCCAGATTTTTGCCTCATATTTTAGTCTGTTCCTCATAAAATTAGTGATTTTCTGGATCTTTGTGGCAAACCAGTGAGGAATGAATTCACTAAATAATTACATGCATTTGAGTTTCAGACTTCATATTCTTCAGAAAATACATGGTAACACAAGAACCTTTTATTCTAACAAATTCCAAAGTTTATAAGAGCAATATTAAAATGTGTACCTATTTTTGGGTCTTTGTCCTCCCATTTATTTTGCTTTGTCCAGATTTTTTATGCTAAGAGGTTGAGAGCTATGCAGACACACGGTACAAGGTTTGATTCTCACCTTAGCAAAGAAAATTATCTAAGCTTAAAATGGCCCACAAAAGCAGTTATCATAGTACTTACCTATAAAGCTAGCCTAGTACTTACCTATAAACCTATCATGGTGTGTCCATGTGCAATCCGACCATACCAGTATCCTCGCATGCCCATCCTGTTTCCTTGTGCTACGATAATACTACAGGCTGTGTCAGAATGCCTCCCAGATATGTCAAGACATCAGAACCAGTCTTTAAGATGGATGTCTATATGATATATGATGTTGGTTTGTTTACTTGTAGTATTATACTGGTATTCGGTTAAACTCCATGCAGTTTGTATGGGAGTCATAAGCAAGAGGGACAGTAGGAACTGGTAACACCAAGAATAACAGTATGCTACAGTGTCACAGCTGCTGTGACTATGAGTGTTACTGTTATATACAATAATGAAGTAATGTGCCTTGCCCTCCTATTTTTTAGAAAAAGAAAGCTGAACAATTTCCTCTATAAATAACTATGAATAGGTACATCAGTTAATACTAGACTGTTAATTCACTAGATCACTGGCAACCTATCCATAAGATGCCAATTTGTCGGTACCCAACAACATGAATAATACTTAGCTATGACACTTTTCAGCAACGGTCTCAGGGACTAGACTTGGGATGAATTTATGGTTACACACACATTCATCTAGGTTTCACTAATAAAGGGTCAGGAAGCTGATTTGCATTACATCTAAAGGAAGTCTATTCCATTAAAGAGGGAATAACTGAGAGAGATATCTATCTCATCAGCAAGTCCTTTTATGGTATAGAGGAAGTCTAGGACCTCTGAAACAGGTGTTTAGTATATTTATTTTGCAGATGTGCAGGGGTCACATACAGCTGAATCCTTTGCGACTCTGTAGTCTAAGCAGACAGAAGTCAGCCCTCAAGTGTATGTCATAAACAGAAAAGAGTGAGAGCATTTCAATGCAGTCTTTGTAGTTCAAGGAGGACAAGGCCTTGATTCTCATTGTGAGGAAACCTGGTTATGTCTTAAGCTGAGTTATAAGTTAAGAAAGCTGCATTATCCTCTCTTATGGATCTGCGGAAGGAGAACTAGTGAGGAATGACAACTTCCTTAGACCTAGAAGGTGTATGCCTTGTGATCAGTGTTGCCAGATAAAATGTGACTAAAGGATAGTTCACGGTCAGTGAAAGTACTGGTATATGTAGATTGATATAAACACAAAGCACATACTCTCACACACACACACATAATTATAAACATAAATATGCATGTCTTGTGTGTCTGCATGTGTGTGTATTTTCAATTTAAGATAGTAAACAACATGGCCATAATGGTACAATATAACTGCATTATTATATAAAACACAGAAAATAATGATGAATGGTTAGAGATGTGAAGATTACCGATAGCGGAATCAGTGCATCAGGTTTACTAGCAATGCAAGTCTTACAGAATTTAACACACACCATCTGCTGTTTACACAAAGCTGCCAACTGCAAACTTACAGTTCAGTCTCCTTTATTTAACAACATCCATTTAATGTTTGAGCTAGGCTGTAACTGAAAACATAGATGCTTTCAGATGTGTAACTGGGCGCTGCTTAATGTAGAAACAGCTTAAGAGGAAAAAAAAATAAAGTCCCACTATTTATTTCATTCTTTTTGTTTTTAGATGAAATAGAGCAACGATAAGCCACATAATCACATTATGGGTTATGGTGAAAGCCAGAACTTTCCCACCACTCATCTGATACAAGCCAGTAGAGATGCCGTAGCATTTTAGATGATATAATCTGCTAAAACAAAAATACAAAAAAAAATGTAATGTATAAACACATGTACTCCTATACAAACACACACACACACACACACACACACACACACACACACACACACACACACACACACACACACACACACACACGCACACACACCTACCCAGCACATATAAACAGAAGACTACACAGAGACATGCTTTAGGCATATCACCTTGAAAATATATGAGCATCTATATCTGTGTATGTATTCACTCACAAACACATATCAGATGATTTATAAAGAGGTAGAGTGGTTTTATTATTGTTCCAATGATTGTGCAAGTTATACAAATGAGACTTGGAATTTGAAGATAATTCGGTTTAATATTTAGGTAGGTTTTCGGGCTACCACAAGGTCTTTGTTACTGAGAAACAAAATATGGGACTGTGTTGTTTGCAGTTTAACATTCTTCATAGGGTTTCATTTGAGCATGTTCTAACAACTAGAATTTGCTCTTCAATATAAAGCAGCGTGATTAGCACTTGCTTGTAATCTTGACAGATGTTACAAAGATTCTAGTATGGTGTAGCAGTGGACATTTTTACTAGGTGGATCATTACTTGCTACCTATAAACAGACACAGATTATTCTCAAATGTGTTGCTGAGATATTATTACAGTGTAGGATTAATGTCACACAGAGGGGTGTGTAGTATCCATTAATGTTAAAGAACAAGTATCTAGAAATGTTGACTGAAATTATATGATGTCCTGCTTTGTTGCATCTCTTGGCTCTAATGCTAGGCATGTGTTTTCACTAGTTATGTTGCATTCTTGTCAAGTGAGTAACTTATTTTTACAGACACTTTTGGGAGAAAAACCTACTGGTGCTTTTCTCTTAGATATTACATTTCTGTATCTAAAATATCTGTTAAGATTTAAATAGCTTTATCTGATCACGTTTAGTTCTGCTTTTTGACTTTGTACCCATCCTTACTTAACATGAGAGAATTTTGATACAGACAACTAATGCGGCATAGTTTTGTGCCTAACAGTAAAGGATCTTTGAAATTATACAGTGAAAGCCTGTTATATTTAAAATGTATCAAATGATTGGACAGAGTGATCTGCACTCCCATTGTAAATCCATTACTATCTGCAGGAGGAAGTCTAGGCAGCTGTATATGTTAAAATGAAAAGCTACAATCAACAGCAGAGAACTACAACCATTTACAAAGTCAGACTAAGCAAAAAATAAAAGCACAGGAGTTTAACAAACAACAGAATAAAAAGGAATATCAGATGCACAACTAATTAGATAGTGCATTTGTGCATCTGCTATTCCTTGAGGTGTGTTTTTTTTTTAATTTCTTGTTTCACTATATCACTTAAAAGTGCTAATTCTGGTGTGATTTGTGGATCAAAAATCAAATACTACATTTGAAAGCTGCTTACACAACAGCAAGATTAGCCATTTTAGTTGTCTGTGTCAGGGAAGACAATCACCAGCTGCTATTGTCCAGACTTCTTTTTTGTTGGACTGAAAATCTGAAATGAGTAATATGGAAGAAGATTCCCTTCTTACAATGCAATTATTTTTTAAAAAGTAAGCAACAGTCTGCAAACTTTACTAAACACTGGCTGTAGATTTACAAATCATTACACTTAAGAGTATCACTGCACCTCCCTTACTTAAGTAAAAGTTTTATCATTCACACCAAGAGTCAGATAATCCTCTTCCTTACTGATATACAAAATCCTTAGCCTTAACAATTGTCCAGGACTAATTTCCTTCCTTACAAATGAAAGCCTCAACCCTGTGGTATACAGAGTTAAAGCCTCAAGCTCAAGATGGCTGGATTTTGATTAGTGGCTAGGACATAAGATGGCCCAAGGTAGGAGATGATGGAACGGCTGTCTGTTTTTGACCTTCTCATATTGGTTGGAGGGTAGGAGATGAAGAAACTGACTATCTGTTGCTGACCTTCTTGTCTTGGGAGGAGGGAGGCAGTATGGCTGCCACACTTCAGGAGTACTGGGGCATTGCTGGTGGTAGCAACTAGCTGGCCAGGGATTCTGAGCAGTAGAAATTGAAACTTGGTGAGCACAATCATAATGTCAGTACTGGACAGAATACTGCTGCTATGGGGAGGTGTTGAACGAAAGAAACACATATGAGCTGTATAAAAAGCCTGACACTTAATAACTAGTCCTCACCATCAGGGGAACAAATGGACCTCTTATGGTCTCAGCTGTACCAGAATGAACGGGATGTAAGGGCTATCACCTGTATCAGAATGAATGGGATGTAGGGGTCTCACCTGTATCAGAATGAATGGGATGTAAGGACTATCACCTGTATCAGAATGAATGGGATGTAGGGGGTCTCACCTGTATCAGAATGAATGGGATATAAGTGCTATCACCTGTATCAGAATGAATGGGATGTAGGGGTCTCACCTGTATCAGAATGAATGGGATGTAAGGACTATCACCTGTATCAGAATGAATGGGATGTAAGGGCTATCACCTGTGTCAGAATGAACGGGATGTAAGGGCTATCACCTGTGTCAGAATGAACGGGATGTAAGGGCTATCACCTGTATCAGAATGAATGGGATGTAAGGGCTATCACCTGTATCAGAATGAATGGGATGTAGGGGTCTCACCTGTATCAGAATGAATGGGATGTAAGGACTATCACCTGTATCAGAATGAATGGGATGTAAGGGCTATCACCTGTGTCAAAATGAACGGGATGTAAGGGCTATCACCTGTATCAGAATGAATGGGATGTAGGGGTCTCACCTGTATCAGAATGAATGGGATGTAAGGACTATCACCTGTATCAGAATGAATGGGATGTAGGGGTCTCACCTGTATCAGAATGAATGGGATATAAGTGCTATCACCTGTATCAGAAAGAATGGGATGTGGGGGTCTCACCTGTATCAGAATTAATGGGATTGTAAGGGCTATCACCTGTATCAGAATTAATGGGATGAAGGGGTCTCATCTGTATCAGAATGAATGGGATGTAAGGGCTATCACCTGTATCAAAATGAATGGGATGTAGGGGTATCACCTGTATCAGAATGAATGGTATATAAGGGCTATCAACTGTATCAGAATGAATGGGATGTAAGGGCTATCACCTGTGTCAGAATGAATGGGATGTAAAGGCTATCACCTGTATCAGAATTAATGGGATGAAGGGGTCTCATCTGTATCAGAATGAATGGGATGTAAGGGCTATCACCTGTATCAAAATGAATGGGATGTAGGGGTATCACCTGTATCAGAATGAATGGTATATAAGGACTATCACCTGTATCAGAATGAATGGGATGTAAGGGCTATCACCTGTGTCAGAATGAATGGGATGTAGGGGGTCTCACCTGTATCAGAATGAATGGGATGTAAGGGCTATCACCTGTGTCAGAATGAATGGGATGTAAGGGCTATCACCTGTATCAGAATGAATGGGATGTAGGGGGTCTCACCTGTATCAGAATGAATGGGATATAAGTGCTATCACCTGTATCAGAAAGAATGGGATGTAGGGGTATCACCTGTATCAGAATGAATGGTATATAAGGGCTATCACCTGTATCAGAATGAATGGGATGTAAGGGCTATCACCTGTGTCAGAATGAATGGGATGTAGGGGGTCTCACCTGTATCAGAATGAATGGGATGTAAGGGCTATCACCTGTATCAGAATGAATGGGATGTAAGGGCTATCACCTGTGTCAGAATGAATGGGATGTAGGGGGTCTCACCTGTATCAGAATGAATGGGATGTAAGGACTATCACCTGTATCAGAATGGATGGGATGTAAGGGCTATCACCTGTATCAGAATGAATGGGATGTAAGGGCTATCACCTGTGTCAGAATGAATGGGATGTAGGGGGTCTCACCTGTATCAGAATGAATGGGATGTAAGGACTATCACCTGTATCAGAATGAATGGGATGTAAGGGCTATCACCTGTATCAGAATGAATGGGATGTAAGGGCTATCACCTGTGTCAGAATGAATGGGATGTAGGGGGTCTCACCTGTATCAGAATGAATGGGATGTAAGGGCTATCACCTGTGTCAGAATGAATGGGATGTAAGGGCTATCACCTGTGTCAGAATGAATGGGATGTAGGGGGTCTCACCTGTATCAGAATGAATGGGATGTAAGGGCTATCACCTGTGTCAGAATGAATGGGATGTAAGGACTATCACCTGTATCAGAATGAATGGGATGTAAGGGCTATCACCTGTATCAGAATGAATGGGATGTAAGGGCTATCACCTGTATCAGAATGAATGGGATGTAGGGGTATCACCTGTATCAGAATGAATGGGATGTAAGGGCTATCACCTGTATCAGAATGAATGGGATGTAAGGACTATCACCTGTATCAGAATGAATGGGATGTAAGGGCTATCACCTGTATCAGAATGAATGGGATGTAAGGGCTATCACCTGTGTCAGAATGAATGGGATGTAAGGGTCGCACCTGTATCAGAATGAATGGGATGTAAGGGCTATCACCTGTGTCAGAATGAATGGGATGTAAGGGTCGCACCTGTATCAGAATGAATGGGATGTAAGGGCTATCACCTGTGTCAGAATGAATGGGATGTAAGGGTCGCACCTGTATCAGAATGAATGGGATGTAAGGGCTATCACCTGTGTCAGAATGAATGGGATGTAAGGGTGCACCTGTATCAGAATGAATGGGATGTAAGGGCTATCACCTGTATCAGAATGAATGGGATGTAAGGGTCGCACCTGTATCAGAATGAATGGGATGTAAGGGCTATCACCTGTATCAGAATGAATGGGATGTAAGGGCTATCACCTGTGTCAGAATGAATGGGATGTAAGGGCTATCACCTGTATCAGAATGAATGGGATGTAAGGGCTATCACCTGTGTCAGAATGAATGGTATATAAGGGCTATCACCTGTGTCAGAATGAATGGGATGTAAGGGCTATCACCTGTGTCAGAATGAATGGGATGTAAGGGCTATCACCTGTATCAGAATGAATGGGATGTAAGGGCTATCACCTGTATCAGAATGAATGGGATGTAAGGGCTATCACCTGTGTCAGAATGAATGGGATGTAAGGGCTATCACCTGTGTCAGAATGAATGGGATGTGGGGGCTATCACCTGTGTCAGAATGAATGGGATGTGGGGGCTATCACCTGTGTCAGAATGAATGGGATGTAAGGGCTATCACCTGTGTCAGAATGAATGGTATATAAGGGCTATCACCTGTGTCAGAATGAATGGGATGTAAGGGCTATCACCTGTGTCAGAATGAATGGGATGTAAGGGCTATCACCTGTATCAGAATGAATGGGATGTAAGGGCTATCACCTGTATCAGAATGAATGGGATGTAAGGGCTATCACCTGTGTCAGAATGAATGGGATGTAAGGGCTATCACCTGTGTCAGAATGAATGGGATGTGGGGGCTATCACCTGTGTCAGAATGAATGGGATGTGGGGGCTATCACCTGTGTCAGAATGAATGGGATGTAAGGGCTATCACCTGTGTCAGAATGAATGGGATGTGGGACTATCATTATGATATGAATGGAACGCGCTTTTATCATCATATAGAAGGAAAGACTAAAACAATTTAGTGCAGGTATGAACCTACAGGGTGGTAAAATAAAACAAAAAAGGAATTAAACTTCAGCAAGCATGCTAGGCCATTTTATGCCACCCTCTTCTGTCTTCTCACTCTGTGCGTGCATAAGAATGCTTCTCATCAGCACTGTTGAACTGAAGACCTAAACTATGGGTTGCTATCCTGCTGGACCCCCCACCTTACCATTTCTTTACTAGCTGTAGTCTTATCTCAGAAGTAAACTTTATAAATCATTCATATGCAGCTGTTAGGAAAAATATACATTTTCCATAAGCCGATTTGTGTGAACTCCAGCTTTCTGACCAGAGAAGGTTTGCTATTTCTGTTGTTAATTGTCTCAATACTGACATCATAATCATATTATACAGATTCTACAATTGCACTTGCTGGCAAGCTGCTGTGTTTACGTTATACCAAAGCTGTAGCCAAATATGCTTTTGGGTTCCATTTCAACTAGCTTAGAGTATACAGTCACACTCAGACACTTACCTTATTCACCATGACGTGTGTTGCCTGCAGTATTACCTTGCTATCTATGTATATTTTAATGCACAATATTAAAAAAAATCCTTTTGTAAAGTTTTAAGTTGCCCTCCATTGATAGCAGTAAAAAGTTAATTGAACTTTGTCCTCGGTATCAATGGAGGGAGTATGTGTGGGGGTGTCAACAGACTTTAATGGGAGCAACACAGTGCATGTGCATGCCCCTACCCACTAAAGTCTATCGACACACCTGCAGGCAAGCCCTCAAGTGACATTAGTGAGAGATTCAGTAAAACTAAGTGAGCAGACTTAGTAAACAGTTTACAAAGCTTTTTATTAATAAACTTCCCATGTAATTTTTGTCAGAGTGGAAAATGCACCACAGCACTTAAACTATCAAGTTCTACATCATATCCCCAAAATGAGACTGCATATTTAAATAAATAAATTACCATCTGTGACTGTTTTATTTAAATTTGTAATGTTTATATAGTAGGCTTTTTAATGTGTTTTAATCTGATGAACAGAAGGCATGAATGCAAGAAACATTTTCTTTCTTGTAGTGGGATAAACCTTTTATTGGACTCATAGTTTCATGTGGTCATTGCCTATACATGAACTTTATTATACTGCAATAGGGTTTCAGGAGAATCAATTCAGACAGGTCAAGTGTTTTGACAATATTTTTTTCATAGTTGGCAGAGTATTTTTGCCCTTGTGTTACTTCTATTTTTAAGAAAATGGGGAGGCTTTTTGGTGTTTGTCCTGTTATTCTTCGAGTTAAGCTTTTTCATGATATGGATAAAACAGAATATTTCTAATTTAAGATACCTTTTCTTAACAACTGTTCCTCCCGTATTCATTTAGGTTGGGAGATGAAAGTGGTTCTGGTTAGCTTTGTTCAAGCTATGAATAAATGCATAACTATCCCAAAGTATCTCTATAAATTACAAAAATGATCTAAATTATGTGATAAAATGGTGTAGTGTTTAGCTGAGTAACTCCCACTGCCCTTTATGTTATGTCATGTTTCGAATGTAATTGCAAATTTATAACTATGAGCTCTATACTTCACTGGGTGATGACACCTTGTCCTGCATTGGTACGACTCAGAGACACTTTTTTGGATTTCAGTGACCTTATTGCCCATCTGTGGCCATGTGTTATGCGACAGAATTACTGTTACATCTGATACTCGACTGTTTAATGCTAAACAAACTTAATATAATTATTTTACAGTCATATTTAATGTGCATCAGAAATATGCCAGAAAAATGAGCAAGGCTGGTTAGAGACTACCATTGTGTGCATTGTGAGATGAGACAAAATTTTTATTAGGTTAAGCAGAAATGCATGTCATACAAGTGAACGTATGAAAGTAAACAGAAAAACTGTTACACAAATTGATGGAGTCATATGGCATACAGCATAGATGCTTGAAACTAGGAACATTTCTGAAATTAGGTGACACAGGACTGCTGATTTTAAACTGACTAGATACTCAAATGTAGAAGATTCCATGGTGAATTACTTTTAGATGTCTTATAGTGCCACTGGTTGAGGTGATGGTTTAACTTAGTTACTGGGTTTTGTCAAATGATTAGTCTAAGTGACTTTTAAATGTTTTTGATGATTAGCAGTGCAACAGCTTGCTTCAGTGTGATACTCTCACATTATCCATCTACCTACCTAAATAGACATGTATATCTATCTATCTATCTATCTATCTATCTATCTATCTATCTATCTATCTATATCTATCTATCTATGTGTTTTGTGTGTGTGTGTGTGTGTGTCTGTCTGTCTGCAGTTCTAGCATGGGGAATAGTGTCAAAAACCTTGGTGAAATCCAGGTGTACCATATGAACTGCATGACCATTAACAATGGCCTTTTTGACTCTCTTGAAAAAGTTTCACAATATATGACTTTCGGCTTTTCCCTGTTAGGGGACGCCACAGCGGAACTCCGGTCTATTCATGATTGGCAGTAGATTTTTACGGTGCCAAGTTTCCAGCCCAATGCCCAACCTTCAACGAAGGCATGTCCATTCACTCTTACACCTACCTGCATGTCTTTAATGTCACTCGACTGCAGGGAAGACTCCACACAGAAGGTGCTCCAGCTGAGAATCGAACGGGAGAACCTCTTGCTGTGAAGCGGCAATGCTAACCACCGTGGCTGATCTTGAAAAAGTTTCAGAAAATGACTAAATTAAGTAGACATGATCTTACTTTGACAAAACTATGTTGTTCTGCATGTAGACTATTAAGTTTTTTTATATCACAGCAAATTAAATCTGATATAATATGGATTTGCAAATTAGAGTTGTTAGGCTGATGGATCTATAGTTCGTGGAATCTGAGGTGGGGTCTCCTTTATGAAATGTTCTAATTAAAGCCATTTTCCATACCACAGCAACATATATTACAGCTATTTTCAAGTTGAAAAGTTTAAGAATTTCAGAGAATGTATGGTTAGCTCTGTTGATTAAGTACCGTGGTATATTTTAAGGCCTATGGAAGTTGCATTTTTAGCATTAGAGAATGCAGTTAGGGTATGTTCCATAGCAATCTTATAGTACAGGAGCATTCCAGGTGTGAAATTGGTACTAGCTTTATCTGCAAGTATTTAGGAAAATATTTGGGATTATTGTAGGTAATACCACTATGAATTAATTCACAGGATCCATGCATGTTATTTTTAATTGCCTGATGTAAATAAAGACGGATTAAAATTATACTTGCCTTTGATTTCTAACTTGAATTTGCATTCTACTTTGATCTTCCTTATGGTAACATTCAGATTTTTGTTGATCTTTTTGGATAAGAGTCAATAATGTGGCTAGATTTTGAGTTGGTATAGGCCTTAATTAGCCTTTTGTTCATTTATAATAGAGCTTAATATTGCTTACATTCCAACAAGGTCGTTTATTTTTATGCTCCCCAATATATTTTGCTCTGCTTGAGCTCGCTTATTTTATGCTTTTTATTAGATAACAGTAAATTGCACTGACATAAGCATATAACTTAGTATACATATGAAATGGATACCCTGCAGTGGAATTTTCAGATCACATTGGATAGTTTTAATAGATTTGTTTTTTTTTAAGCTCTTGGACATAGAGGTGATCCTTGTCATAGGTTTAGATGCCCTAATGGAGACATGTGATCAGATTTCACCAGAGACAAGGATATTATGGCAGTAGTGCACGTAAGTGCATTGTTGGTGAGGCTGAAGTGTAGAAGATTTTGACCTGTAACGGGCTGGTGAAATGTTTGTAAAAGAAGTTAGAATTTATTAAAACTGGGAATTTTAGGGAGTACTCAACTTTTGTGGTAAAGGTGCCCTACTTATCTGATGAATATTTGAAATCACATATCAAAAAGATATTTTTATTTAAGGGTAGTTTAGTAAGATCATTTAAAAATCTTTCATGGTCCATTTTGCTGAGACACCATTGGTGTTTCTTCGTCTTCCTTTTCATCATTTCTTCTACTTCTTCTTTTTCTTCTTCAGCAGCAGTAAGTAAATGTGTTTCAACCCTCCCTGTAGACTGTTCAACTTACAGCACATATGTTGATGTTCCCATGCCTAACAGAGGTTTGTTATATTCTATGGTATCGGGTGCTGCAAGAAGCCTAAAAAATCTGCCCAGGATGTCATTTGAGCCTTATCATTTGCTATTAACTGAAAAATGATTCAACCAAGCAGAATCACAGACTGACAATTCTTCACTGCTTTTCTCATTTGAAGTGATTAGAAGTGCCTTACTCTTAAAGGGATGTCCACTGCTTTACTTCAACAACCCACTTCATTGGGAACCATATTTTATTTTGGTTCCTGCCAGAGAACTATAATTTGTAGTGGGTTACTTATTTTAATCTTGCAGAAATGCCATGGATTCACTAATAAATTTAAATTTTGTGTTAGGCTGGGAGACTCTTTTTGCGCTGCCTTTTTAGGTTCCTATAATATTCACGTCCTATAAGACAGCTATATTGTTGGCAGTTATTTCAGCAAAGAGAGTTTTAGAATTGCATGTGTTAATATGTTTTCTGCTTTGCCATGTTTTCTTAAAGAAAGATGGCCTTTTCTACCAGCTCTTCCTTTATGTCACATGATCTAGTTGCTGTCATCTTACATTTATAATCAATCACCCAGTGAATGAAATCTGCATATTTTACACCATAGGAGACAATTATGGGCATATGTTCCGAGGATTAAAGTCAATAGGTAGACTGACCAGCTATTCCCAATGCATACTGGGCCTCTTGCTAGAAGACAAACTATTTCTAAGTAGCTAGTTGTATATATTGAATCCAACTATGACAGAGATGGAGTACTCAGGGCCTGTCAGGAGTGTGATTCTACTTGGAGATGCACTACCTTCGCAGCATTTTTGGAGAAGTCTCAGAACAAAGCATCTGTTAGGTTGTTAATAGATTTTTTTGTCCACTCATTTTTAAATTAATGTATTTATTTACTTATTTCATTTATTGACTAGGATAGACCATAAAAGCCTAGTGGAAGATTCCTTTTTTAGCAATGGCATGGGGAGAGAAGCTCTACTTAATGGGGGTACTATTAACAAAAGCAATTTGCACAATAATGCAATGGAGTGAAACAAAGAATACAATAATACATGAAGTTATAGGACATTTAAACATTATAGTGCAACACATAATATTGTACATAGGAAACATTTTAGAATAAAAAAAATTGTAGTGGCACATAAGTATAGTTGATAACAGTGTAGAAGTTAATTCAGAATAGAGAGTCACAGAGTAAAATGCCTTTTTAAGGCCGAGGGAATTTTTGCTGCAGCAGTCATTCAGAGCATACTAAGTGCTCTCACCAGTCAGCCTTCAAATGCATAGCTTCCTAACTTACACACATGTAATGATGTGCCAATGATAGATATCAGTTCTTGTGTTGGGATATGGAGCCCAGCAGATGTCTGACACCAGTTTTGCTTATCATGGTAGGCACTTCATCCTACTCTCTCTTTTTATTGGTTTACAAAAATGAGTTATGTTTATATTTTGCCATTATCTTGCTTTGTTTTGATAATTGTGAATGCACCTCTAGTTTGGGTGTTGAGATGATTACAGAACAAGGTGAGTTTGATGTGAAAACCACAGGTGATGAATGAAAATATGATGCAGAGGATGGTGCGTATCGTAGCAGCCTGCTATACGATGCATATTTGCACATTTCACATTGACCTTATGGGGACTTTTGTTTTCAGTTCAATTCCAAATGCTGGTGTTGATACCTGATACATACATACTATTATAGGTCACCATAAATGGGTATGAATAATATTTTTGTCATGTTAGTATACTATTCTCTCATGTTATCTGATACCACAGCTCAGAGCAGCTGAACAAAATCCCTCTGTGCAGCCAAGGTTAGTATCTACTTCGCCGTTTGACAGTGAGTGACATACTAGGTGACCTTGAATGGAAAAGTCATATAAGAGATGTCAAATAAAAATGACCAGCATATACTATTACAGGGAGCAGGGCCTACAAGTAATGAACTGCAAGATACATAAAAATACCATTAGCCATACACAGATATGGTGAGTACCTCACACAACTGTAATTTTTGAGCATACTTGTGATAAACACATTTGTAACATTTTTTTATTTCTAAATAATGTCCTAACAGGATTTTGGCCCAAATTTTAAGAATGATACAAAGCTAGAAATAAGAAGGACTGTACAGTGGTTTTATTAGACATACCTTTAACCTTGTTCATAAAAGTAAGTTGGGCTATCTTAAGCTGAAATAATGGTGTAAGATGGTACCTAATTCATACTTAATTGATAAAACATGTCATCTTTGGGAAATCAGACTGAAAGGTGCATTAAAACTGAGCAGTAAACCTTATCTGATTTATCTGCTCAGTGTAAGTTAGGTTTCCATAGCCTCCTACTGTGCCTGATGTGCTTCATCAGGACAGAAATGGTCATTAATCAACTTTTTGATCATAACTTCAACCTTCAGTCTCCAATATATTGGGGTGTATATTACATTATCGAGTTTTTAAAAGTTCAAATGTTATATGGTTGAAGCCATATAACTGAAGTTTTAAAAGTTCAAAAAGTGAAAAAATAAAATAAACAACAGAAAAAACCTACCTGACTGTTTTAAGCAGGGGGAAAAGCCACCCTGCACCCCCCACTCTTTAAATATACCAACTCCGAGATTGCACTACAGTGCAGGAAAGGGAAATCTTCCAATTCCGCACTGTATGGAGATCTCCATTGAATCGTTTGAACTTTTAAAAGTTTGAACATATGGTGTCGACCATATGACTTTCAAACTTTTAAAAGTTCGATAACGTAATATGTACCCACATATTGTACCCTAGTTGTGGTGAAAAAACACAACTACTCCAAGGAAGGACAGATGTAGTATTCAGTTTTCTAACACGGCTTCCTATTCAAGTTACTTAACATTTCTAATATTCAGTTTTGCTTTCAGATTAAAGTTAAGTAAACTCAATAAAAATAAAAAAGACCTACAGTAATTAATCAATGTGTGTTGATACTACATGATGATGCCGACATCCTTTTTCTTGAATCTATGAAGTAGTGTCAGTGCAAAGGTGAAATGCTCTTTTAATATTTATTTTTTATATGGCAGTTTGCATAGGCCAAGCTATGATGCTTGCATTTTAGGACTGTGTTCTGCAGTTTAAGTTAAATTAATTAAATTTCATGTTAAACTTTAAGTTAAACTGATTAATCTGTATCTCTGATTTTTTTTATATAAAGCAGTTGGATGATTATTTAAAAATGCTTACGCCTTCTTTTTGGAGTGACCATTTACTGGAATGAAGTCACTGTGACTTATGGCAAATTCTCAGTCAGGCCATTAATGAAAGCATTTGAGGTTAAATTTCTGCCTCAGGCTATATATGCTGTAGACTGATTTGTCTGAGAGCTAGCCAGAGTTAATGCATCTGGAAGCTTATATCGACCAAAAAATTAGAATTTCTTTTGTATAATGCATTTCAAAAGCAGCATGTTTTATGTATCTGTTACAAAGTAAAATAATATTGGCTTGTGAAAATATTTCGTACTTTATACTAATTTGTATATATCAACTGATTTTTTTTTTTTTTTTTTGCAGAAACTGGTTGCTTGATTTGTAGTTTTTTCTTGAAAAATGGATCTCTGTGGTGTTTTGCAAAAATTAACATCTTAGGTTCACTGTTTAGTTGTTATATGTCAACCTCACAATTGTGCAATTAAATCCAATAAACTAGTTTTTATTGTAATTTTTCATGACTTATTTTTCAGTAGACTAAGACATCATAAAATCAGTTTAAGATAAAAGATTTTGTTAACCCATTTGTTGTACTAATGACATAATTTATATGAAGTTATTTAAAGAAAGAACTTGAAACTGAAGCAGGAAGAGAAATAAAAACAATGGCTAACCAGTCAAGGTTGGGATAACAGTAACATCAGTTGTTTAGAGAATAGCTGATATTATTATTCCTCACTAGTTTGGTTTTGTCTTTAGACTGGAACTGGTTTGGTTTTGTCTTTAGACTGGAAAGCATAAGGAGCCACAAGTGAAGAATGTCCCATGAAGATCAGAAGATCACTTCAGTCTACAGCTATAGATAGATATGTTCTGTATTCTGACAGCGAAAACACTAACCCCAGTTAAAAAGTAACAGTGAGTGTGAGTGTGAGTGTGAGTGTGAGTGTGAGTGTGAGTGTGTGTGTGTGTGTGTGTGTGTGTGTGTGTGTGTGTGTGTGTGTGTGTGTGAGTGTGTGTGTACTTGTATGAAAAGCATGAAACTCAAACCACTCAAAAATAGAAAAAAATATTTTGTAGGGGTGAAATCTTTGTGTATACCCACTGCATATCAAAATATTCTAATTTCAAGACGTCATAACAGTTGGGATAAGGATAAACATGTATTAACTAGACATTATCAACAATCCCCTTATTTACAAAAGAAAATCTCAAGCTCACGTGTTGAAAATTCCATTTATTCTCAGCAGTTATTTTTATTTTCTGCCTGTAAGTAATAGCCAGATGTTGTTGTTGTTGTGTCTTTCAGCTTTTTCCGGTTAGGGGTCACCACAGCGGAATTCCGGTCCACTAATGATTGGCAGTACATTTTTACGTGCCGAGATGCTGGCCCTGACGTACAACCTTCAATGAAGGTACACCTATTCACGCATGTCTCCACACAGAAAACGCTCTAGCTGAGAATCGAACAGGACAATGTCTTACTGAGAGGTGACAACGCTACCGCAGCACCACCACCACAGTAAGTAATAGCCAGATGTTATGGAAAAAAAAACTGTGACTATAAATGGCACCAGATACTGGTTATAGGAGGAGAACCATTTGTGAGTAAGGAGCCACTGTTGTACCTTTATTATTCCCCCATGGAAATATGTTATCAACACACTCAAATGCATGCACATGCACATGCACACGCACACACACACACACACACACACACACACACACACACGCGCGCGGGTGTGCGTGCACACAGATATCTACATAAACGTATACAGACACACACATAAATTCATATTTACACACACACAGACACATGTGCGGGAGCACACACACACACACACACACACACACACACACACACACACACACATACACACACACACGCGGGTGTGCGTGCACACAGATATCTACATAAACATATACAGACACACACATAAATTCATATTTACACACACACAGACACATGTGTGGGAGCACACACACACACACACACACACACACACACACACACACACACACACAGACACACACACACAAGTGAGCGGGCACTCACATGCATGTACACACAAACCAGGCAGCTTGAGTGAATCTGACCTGACAGAGAACCAAAATTATAGGTGGAAAATGATGGATTTCAATACATCAACAAAAAATATTCAAACAGGACCCCTTTTCACACAAAAAGAAACAAGAGAAATGACAGCAAATTCTAAACTATTCATTTTGAAGGGAGGCTTCAAACAGTGTCATATCTGTACCTCACAGAAGCTTATTGCTTTATTTTTAGTACTCTGAAATTACACAACCTAATTATTGAATTCAAGACTCAGCTTCATTGAAGACACAAACAGTCCTACAGAGTTGAGCAAACGCAGATGAAAATATTAACTTTGTGTGTCTTAAGGAATAGATAACCACTGAACAGTCAGGCAGATTTGTCTTTCTTTAAAAAACAAAACAAAAAAAAACCCACATTTTTATATTATTTTTATTTTTTTCCTGAACCTGTCATGGCTATCTTTCCAACCTGAATGGTATTAAATCCGATGTACTAGTTTATCGGATTTAATGGCACAACCCCTACTTCACCTAATATAAGCCCCATCTAAAGACTGTCATCTTTTTCTATGCCTGTTTTTTTTTTTTTTTACTGATGTTTAACTGTTCTCATGGAAGGTGATATGCACAGTTCCTGAATGGGATGCCTGCTACTCCTTCCTTATATAGGGTTATGCATTCGCACTCATGCAGTGAAGGCTACTGCAGTTGTGTGGCTGGGTAGACACAATACTACTCTATTTACTGCATGATGTAAACTATTTCTTCAACAGGGATCAGCAGTACAGCTGTTAGTCTACCCCATTTATTCCAGAATGGGTAACACAATAGCAGCTTCTCACTACCACTGCCTTTAATGGCTACTCCAGTGTCAAGGTCACTAGACAATCTCAGGTCACCTGGATAAGAGTCAAAACTTTAGCGCTCTGCATTGGTTTCCATACCAAGCCTGCAATAAATGTGATTTTACTTCACTTCCTTACATGTCTAAGGAGTGAAAAGTGGCCCGCAGTACTTCCATATTTTTGTTGACTGATATATTAGTGGGTAACACAAATAGGGAACAGGTCCACCTTCCACTATTTGCTTTGCATTTTCATTCCTGTACTTTTATTCTTGATTCAGGCTGACTGTTATTGAGTCATTTTCTCCCCTATAAAGATGATTACAAGGCAATGTGCATGTGTATGTGTTCACATATATGTATGTGCATGTGAGTGTGAGTGTGAGTGTGTGTGTGTGTGTGTGTGTGTGTGTGTGTGTGTGTGTGTGTGTGTGTGTGTGTGTGTGTGTGTGTGTGTGTGTGTGTGGTGTTTGTCTGCATGGATATGTTTGAGCTCTCCTGTACATTTGCAGTTTTGTGTGTGTGTGTGTGTGTGTGTGTGTGTGTGTGTGTGTGTGTGTGTGTGGTGTTTGTCTGCATGGATATGTTTGAGCTCTCCTGTACGTTTGCAGTTGTGTGTGTGTGTGTGTGTGTGTGGTATGTATGTGTGTGTTTATATATGTGCCATGCGTTAGCATTTGTGTGTGTTTGTGTGTGTGTGTGTGTGTGTGTGTGTGTGTGTGTGTGTGTGTGTGTGTGTGTGTGTGTGTGTGTGTCAGGGTATGTGTAGATGTGTATGCATCCTTTGAAGGGTTGGAGCCATGTACAACAGTAGTTTCTCTGTCTTTCACACACTACTCTGTACTCACTGATTGTTAATGTAGGACTCAGCTCCTCTGCAAGCCTGTACTGGATCAAATGAATTATAGGATAGTGTGTCATTAATGTCTAATCAAGTCTGGGATCCTAGGAAAGCATCATACTAGCTAATATGTCACTGCTGTGACACTTTACTAAATATAACACTGCATTCTCTAGCCTTCAAACAAGCCACCCGAAACTCTTAAAAATGTTCAATTGCTTACTAGAAAAATCATGAGACTAGAAAACCTGAACTATTTAGAAGGGTTATTATATTCTGCCTGGTGTAAAATACGAAAAAACAGCACAGGAACAATGGCAACGTCCACAAACAAATATTTAATAAAATGGATGTTCTTTGAAAACCAACGTTATAGTGGAACTACGTCCACAATAAGCCAACGAACAAGAATCAATAAATCCAAGTGTAAAGCGCTTTTCGTCTGTTAATATAAACAGACGTCTTCGGGCAAATGCACTACGTGAATCAAAGACTATTTAAATGCAACAGAATAGTCACATGACAGATGTCACTTTAAGTTAACTCTGAAAAGTCAGAACATTACTGACTCGCTTTTCCACCTTACTTTTTGTAAAAAGGAAAACGATGTGCAAAAATCATTAGAAAAACCTAACAGCCACTAAATAAAAAATAAATAAGTGACATTAAACACAATAGTTAAATATAACATTGCATAACAAGTGCATAACATTGTAGTTGTACTTAACACTCTACTAATTAAAACCAACGGAGATATATTTGTTGCTACAAAACAGAATATTATATCAACATACGTTAAACATGTAATGTAACATGTATAATACTAGTGTTGAACGTATTACCAGCTCTTATATGCAAAATACTAACAGGGCTACACTTATGTCCTAGATTTATGGTGAATATAAAGTTAGTAAAAAAGTTAGTAAAAGAGTAAAAAAGTTCCCTTCCACGTAATGCTGTCATACTGCATCCCCCACATCAACGATAGACTAAAACCATAAATTCGAACGAGGGGCACCCTATACAATAATGACAGCTATGTGAAGACCACAAAGACCAAAACTACTATACAATTTATAATTTATAGCCAATATATGGAAAAATGTGAATAGTTCTAAACAATAGGTGTGATAACCATATGTAAGACAAAACCAATGTAGGGTAAATAACCTATCCTGTCAAAATAGGGTTGAACACATGTTCTACTGAAACAGGGTGAGTAAATGGTAAACATAACTCCTTAATATTATGAGGTGTACTTAAAAAATTGTACTACAAATAATTAAGTTAATACACTACTAACATATGTTGTAGTGACTCACTGTATTGTAGTCAATCTATATCAAACATGTTGTTAAAAGGAATAATACAATATTAGGTTAAAAAAGTGTGTCAACCTTACATAAATGCAAAATGTACTAAAACACAACTGACAGACCACCTATGCTCTAGCTAATCAAATACAAAACTATACACATAGGGTAACTTGGTTCATTAAATTAATGAACACTAGAAGTACTCATCTAACGTAACCAGTTTTTTAGCTTAAGTATACAGGTGAGCAAGTAAACTTCGTTCAGTCCTGGTGGTCGACATGCGTTCAAACATAACTGCCATAGCAATTCTATATTTTCTAAAATTAATGAACTAAAACCACCTCTAAGCATAGTTTGAATTAGGTTGTCCTGGTCTTGAATTTGTTCAATAACTTTAAACTTAAATGAATGATTAGGTTTTTCCATACAATGCTTTGCTAGTGCATTCTCTTGTTTGTGTCTACTAATTGCATATGTGTGATCATAAATCCTATCACGAAGCCTCCTGTCAGTTTTTCTCATGTAAAAGGCAGGATAAAGGGTCTCAAAAATATGTCTTATGCTGCCCGACTGAAAGAACTCCAGCTTTATTCAGTCTCATACCGCTTGCTCAGAGGTGACCTGTGCCTGACATATAAGGCCATGTCAAACCCAGATTTGATGAATATGCTTCACCTCAAAAAATCTAGATCCCTCAGAACCACAAGGGCGGGAGACTTAAACCTTGACACGGTTATAAATAGAACGTGCTGGAGGGACAGATTCATCACCCAGAGACTCCCTATGCTGTGGAACAAAATCCCGGTACATGTGAGGCAGAACACCTCGCTGGCCTTGTTCAAGAGGAATCTTGACCAATGGATGGGAGATCGCAGATATACCCCAGGGATTACTTCAGTGTCACTGCTTGACAGAGGCACAGAAAAATGATAGGCATAGTTTTTATTCAAACTAAAGGGGTGGCGAAAGCCACATAACTATGGGCTAGGCTTATAAATGCCCTTGGGCAGATAGCCTAGTATGAACCTATGAACCTATGAACCTATGATATAGTTGACATAAGGCCAGGTAGACTACACCTTTGGAATTGCAATTAAATTTGTTTCTCAAAACATAGCTTCCGTCTCTAATGACAAACTTACTGCCTATGTCTATATATGTACAATAATTACAATCTCACAGCAGAACATGCCTGCTGTTCTGCATGTGTTATTATGTCGACATTCTATATATAATGTTTTTTAAGTTTTTACCATGCCTATAAGTAACAATCGGTGATGGTCCTAACTTTTGGGTAATATCTCTATCAGTTGTAAGCAAGTGCCAATTTCTTTTCAAAATTTCCACAACTTCTCTTGCTCTTAAATTAAAAGTGAAAACAAACCTAATATTCCCATTGGTTGTTTGTGTAGAACTTGTTCTTTCAAGTATGTTATAGTTGGAAGTGTTTATGTGGTTAGTCTGTTCTACATCAATTGGGTCAAAATCTAGATCTAACTCTCTTGATACTAGTAAGGTATCCTTATTCAAGATTGGTTTGTATATTCCTTTTTCCCTCTTAACCTGGACTTCCATTATTATATTGTCAATTAATTCAGTAGGGTAACCCCTGTGTGTAAACATGTCATACAAATTTTTACATTCTATTAAAAAGTCATTTTGCATAGTGATCATTCTTGCAGCCCGTACGACTTGTCCCTTAATGACAGACTTTTTCTGATGCAAGGGATGGGAGCTGTTGAAATGCAAGAGTGAGTTAGAATATGTACTCTTTCTATAAATTTTAGCTGTATAATGTTGACCCAATATGTTTTTTGATAGAAGTACATCAAGATAACTGATACTCAACTCTTGATAAGCACTAGTGAATTTTAAAAAATCAGTTGTATTATTGAAATATTCAACTAGCTCTTTTGCTACAGTACTGCCACCTGAAATTATAATGAAAATATCGTCCAGGTAATGGGTGTAAAAAGAAATACTGTTCTTCAAATTTGTATTTTCAAGAACAAATTTGTGTTCCCAATGCACCATGACTAAGTTAGCGAAACTGCCTCCACAAGGGGAGCCCATAGCTACCCCAATCTTTTGTAAATATATGTTGTTGTTAAAAGCAAAGAAATTATATTTCAAGACTTTTCCCAATAGTTGTTTGATCAGTCTTTGCTCAGAGTCACTTGCTCCTCTTGAGCTAATAAATTCTACCACCCACTCAATACCTATATCTTGGGGAATAGATGTATAAAGATCACAAACATCAATGGTTAAAAAGTTTTACAACAGTTTTTCGTTTTTTGGTGGTTGATACTCTGCCTGGTGTATGAGGCAGTGTTTGATCCAGGTCTGTTTGATAGTTCATGTATTCAATATACGGCTGGGGAAGCTGACAGCAGATCAGGGAATGTAATACTAAAATTAATGACACAAATGAAGCTATGTTCCTAACGCTCAGATAAAAAAGTTCTTTAGCTGCAGCCATCTCAGAGTACAATTAAGTAAGTATGAGTGATGTGGTAGGCAACTTCCCACAGCCCAAAATGGCTGCAGTCGGACTTGTAATTTTTTTCTAATTCTTATTTCTCAGCTCCATTTAGTTGGCAAAATAATTCACTTTAATTGATACTCGAGTTTTCTAATAAAATATCAACATGTTTACTTCTGGGAAGCTGAGAGCATACACTGAATGAGTGACTTTTGAGGGAATGAGATGAAGCAATTATGAGCAAACCTCACAGGGCAAGAAATCAGGACAAAGCCAAAAATAATGGGGCAAAATCAGGGACATATTTTAAATATTGGTCTTGTAAACTTAGCAAGTTACCAGAATAAGAGGTTTTGCTTTAGCATGTACTTTCTGAAGGTTATGATGTCTGCAGTACAAAAGTTTATCATTCAGTGACTTCAGTCCTCATTGATTTGGCAGTAAACCACAGATATTATAAGGAACAAACCAAAAATACGAGGCACAAAACTACATATTCTGCAAAAATGTGGACAGCTGAGAGGTATATTTATGAACCATTCATTTGTTTTTGCAGTAACTGGCATACATAAAATCAAAGATAGGCACCTGTGAACTACAGAATTTATGACTGAGGACTTTAATTTGAACAAAACCTCCTTGCTACACAGTGTCTCTGCGCCATGCAGTGCCAATCATAATATTTCTGTATTTTTTACCTAACATTTTTAGGAAATACTCTGACAAAAATATTGCCAAATATGATGCATTACTAGTGAAACTCTTCCTGATGTATCCAGTGTTTTAAGACAGTCCTAACCTCTTGCAAGCCACGGTCCAGCGGTCTTCTTTTAAATATCTTTCATTCTTCTACAAACATAAAAATAATTAACACATTATTACTTTTTATGCACTTACTCTGAAACTATTTAAAATGTTGCTTTAGTATGACAGATAATGCTCCACATAATTACTTCTTTTAAAAAAAGTGATGTGGGGGGGGGGTTTAGCCTGGTTCTTTCTGCAAGTCTTGACTATATTTAGAACTAGAAGCCACATAAAAGAAGCACTATTTGGCTGTAGAGTCATACGTCATTACAAGGCATGTGGTCCAGGAGATAATTGAGGAACCCAGTCAATTTCCAACCACACCAATGCACTATCTGGTTAAGTGACTTGATTACAGTCACACAATAGAAACAAAGAGTTTAAGAAAATTAAACCTTGTTAAACACAAAGCTGTTTGTTAACCGCTCATAGCCTTAATTCCCTGACTAGTTCCAGACTGCCTTCATGATAACTGCCATACTTTTGTAGTTCATTTCCTGAGTGGGCCATGCCATTTTTTAAGTCTGCACTGTTTGTGAGCACATCATGCATGAAATCATTTTTCAAAATTACTAACAAAAAAGAAACAGCTATAGCTTGGATGTAATTACCTACCTCCCAATAATGCAATATCCATAATTCTACATTATACAGGCATCATGAAAAGTGTTCATGTTAAATATACCTATAGGTAATTTTAATACTTTACAAACACATATTATTATTAAGTACAATACAGACTACAACATCCCAAATATGGGATTCTCCAAGTTTATGATATATCCAACATGATGTGACCCAAAAACACAAACAATGCTCTTGAGTGGATCCTTATGAATCATCTACACAACTTCTGTCAGAGTTGTAGACTATCAAATAATATCAGTGACAGCAACCCAATTACTTCCAGAGAGACAAGCAAGTCATTACCTACAACCTCAAAAATTTCCATCACAAGAAACTAATAAACTATCAACAGACAAAATCAACCAAGATCTGTCCTCCATTAAGTGGACTATTCTAAACCAAGCCCAATCAGTTGATGAAGCCCTTCAACTTCTTAAGAACACCATGCTGAAACAATTAGAACAATGTACTCTTAAATAACAATCAGAATGAACCCATAAACAAAGTCAACCTAGATAACTTCTGAGAAAAAAAAATAGTAAGCGCATAAGTAAACTAAAAGTAACTGACACCAATTCACTTAACCTTCATTTCAATCAAGGCACTGCAAACATATGTGTCCTTCAGTTTAAATCAACAGGAGACAAGCTCTCTGAAACAGTCTTGTCCATTCTCAACAATGCATACAACAATATGCATAATACTATTCCACAACTTTAGTTTCTTCCTGTAATAACATTTACAAAAAGCTGCTTAATAAAACGGAATGATATATCTCACCCGCAACGCTTTAGCTGCCATCCACATTTCTAAGACAAATCTGTAATAATTTAGTCTATTCCTTGATAATTAGTCTCAGCCTTGAGGAAGGCACTTTTCCCACCATCTTCCACTTTTAAAGGTGATGAAGAACAAACATCACTCACTATTCTCAATTCTCTGTCTCTCTCTCTCTAAAATACTGGAAAAATAGTACATGCCTAGCTATTAGATTGCTTTACACCAAATCACCTCTTTATAATACACAAGATTTTGGACAAAGTCACAGTACTCAGAGAACTTTAATAGAAGTAATAGATCATATTTATATCCAATTAGACAATGACTTGACCACTGCGGTCATTTTCTCAGATTTCTTTAAAGTGTTAGTACAGTAGATCACAATATTCTATCACACATACATTTTGCAACAGGCTACTCTCAGATAATACAAGTCTGTTTCAAATCCTGCCTAACAAACAGAACCCAAACTGTAGCCTGACAAAAAAGAGCCCAGCCAACTTCTTTAACTACAGCAATGGACACCTCAGCTTAATTTTTGGTCTACTCTTCAAACCTGTATAATACTCTGACTCAACCATAATATGTAGAGACACAAACACAGACATATCTAAAATGCAACATTCCTGACATACGTGTTTATGAAATGTGAAAAATGAAATGTATATTGGGAAGAGGCAAGTATTCTTTTTCAGGGGTTATGTTCTGATAATTGTTCTTTAACTCGATAAATAATACTAATGGAATTTCCACTGCCTGTATCTGTACAAGCCAAACAACAAGAACTGTTCTAGAGTCTTCTGGCAGGTGCTAGAAAAGTTATCACAAAAAAATTGGAAACTGAATTCAGTTCCTATATTCAAAGAATTTTTAAACTGAACATCAATACTATGTAAAACTGAAAAAGAAGTAATCAGAACAAAATCTATAAATCATATTAAGATTTTCAACAGTTGGGATAGCCTTGGAATGTTGCTATTAAAACACTGAAATACCAAGACTCTTAATGTGCTAATTGTATACGGTTATCTAAATGATTCAATGTATTCCTAACATTGTATAACAATATGCAATGTTGAATTTCTTCCTTTCTATGTATGTATTGTAAATGTGCTACATTAATAAAACAAAATGCAAATTTCTATCAACACAGTTACAGTTTTATTTAAAGACTATAGCCTAATCCTAAATGAAAGGAAAACTAAACTTGTGATTTTCATGCAGATGAAAACCCTACTGCCTCTAACACAATCTATTTAAATAAAACTGATATTGAGATAGTGGTATCGTACAATTAGCTTTTGCTCTAAATAGATACTAGCTCTTTTTCTTAGAACACATCAACAATGTTGTAAAAGACCTAAATAAGAATCTATAAACTTTGTATAGACTCAGCAAATGCTTACCACCAGACAAACATTGGCCAACATTATACTTTTGCACAAACTGTTCAAAGGATATAGTGGCATTGGTATTATCAATAAGTCTGTCCATCAATAACTTTAGTACCCATATACTAGTAAACAGCAAAAGTCGCAGCTCTACCAGTAGCTAGTAATCACATCTGTAACAATATTATCAAAGTACAATGGATGTCCTATGAGAAAAGATTAAACTTTAATCACTTACTTTTCAAATGTGGGTTGCTTATTTATTTATTTTATTTTTATTTATTTTTATTTTACATTTGTTGACTGGGATAGTCCAACTGGATATATGTACATTTTCAGTGGAGGCCCGGGGAGAAAAACTCCACATACCAAAAAAGAGACAGTACATACATCACTGAGTGATAAACTCAGGCAGACATGTTTAGAAAAATATAGACAAAGAATACAGGCAGATATCAATATACACAGTGTGCAGACTTACATCTGATTGGCAAAGACGTATCAGAAAATGTGAACATAGAATACAATCAGATCTCATAATTCACAATGATTAGACATTCAAATGTTATGAGGCATAGATACTTGGCTAAACAGCCGGTTAGGTAGCAAGACATGTATTAGTGAAGTTGTTAATCAGGTTTAGAACAAAAGCACAGCCAATGAGATGTGAGGTATTTTTTGAATTCTCTTTTAAATAGGGGTAGTGAGGTTTGCTTGGTAACGGTAGTAGGGAGTAGATTCCAGATTTTACCATTCAAGTTGGCAAATATAGCATCGCCTCCAGAGTTGTTGGATTTTTGGGTCAGTATTATTAGTTTATCAGCTGAGCATAATGGCCTGGGGGCATTATGAGGGGTGAGAATATTTTTGAGGGCAGGAATGTTATCAGGTTGATGGAGTATTTTATGCACTGCTATAATCTGGTTGAACTGTAGAAGGGTAAGATACTCTAGCCATCCCAGTGCTTTGAGGTTCTGGCAATGGTGGGTCCTAAAAGAAGACCTTATAGAAGGTTTTATTTTAAAGTCAGTTCATAATAATCAATGTCCAGCCTTAAAGCCATTATTTAGCATTGCACTCAGCAGCATGAAACCTTAGACCTAGTAATAAAGGTCTCCTCACATTTATTGGACTAGAACTAGATCAGGAGATAAAGCGCCTTGCTTCTTCCTAGCCAAATACTGGGGCTCACTCTCCTTATTTTTTTAAACACCAGCTAGGTTAAGAAGGGAGGTGATGATTAGTGATCAGCAGTATGGTTTCATGCCAGGAAAGAGCATTACAGATGCGATGTTTGCTCTGAGAGTGTTGATGGAGAAGTACAGAGAAGGTCTGAAGGAGTTGCATTGTGTCTTTGTGGACTTAGAGAAAGCATATGACAGGGTGCCTAGAGAGGAGTTGTGGTATTGTATGAGGAAGTCGGGAGTGTCAGAGAAGTATGTAAGAGTGGTACAGGATATGTACAAGGGTAGTGTGACAGCTGTGAGGTCTGCGGTGGGAGTGACGGATGCGTTTAAGGTGGAGGTGGGATTACATCAAGGATCAGTTCTGAGCCCTTTCTTATTTGCAATGGTGAGGGACAGGTTGACAGACAAGATCAGACAGGAGTCCCCGTGGACTATGATGTTTGCAGATGACATTGTGATCTGTAGTGAGAGTAGGGAACAGGTGGAGGAGACCCTGGACAGGTGGAGATATGTTCTAGAGAGAAGAGGAATGAAGGTCAGCAGGACTAAGACAGTATATATGTGTGTGTGAATGAGAGGGAGGATAGAAGAATGGTGAAGATGCAGGGAGTAGAGGTGGTGAAGGTGGATGAGTTTAAATACTTGGGATCAACAGTTCAGGGTAATGGTGAGTGTGAAAGAGAGGTGAAGAAGAGAGTACAGGCAGGATGGATTGGGTGGAGAAGAGTGTCAGGAGTGATTTGTGACAGACGAGTACCAGTAAGAGTGAAAGGGAAAGTCTACAAGAGGGTAGTGAGACCAGCTATGTTATATGGGTTGGAGACAATGGCATTGACAAAAAGGCAGGAGTCAGAGCTTGATGTGGCAGAGTTGAAGATGTTAAGATTTGCACTGGGTGTGACAAGGGTGGACAGGATTAGGAATAAGTATATTAGAGGGTCAGCCCAGGTTGGAAGGTTTAGAGAAAAAGCCAGAGAGGCAAGACTACATTGGTTTGGACATGTGCTGAGAAGGGATGCAGAGTATATTGGGAAAAGGATGCTAAGGATGAAGCTGCCAGATAACAGGAAAAGAGGAATGCCTAAGATAAGGTTTATGGGTGTGGTGAGAGAGGACATGCAGGTGGTTGGTGTGACAGAGCAAGATGCAGAGGACAGAAAGAAATGGAAATAGTTGATCTGCTGTGGCGACCCCTAATGGTAGCAGCCGAAAGAAGAAGAAGACTGAATTATCACTTGTGGACACAAACACATTTACATTTATATAAAAGTAATCAAACTGCATTAACAAGTTAAAATGAACAAACTTAATCATGCTTCACATATACTGCTACATATCATATAATCTAAGCAACATTACATAAATTATTCAATTCCTGCCCCTTTTTTAAACAAGAAACATATTTGTTAAACAATCACTTATGACATAAGCAATGATATATTTATATAAATGAAAACAAACCACACCGACACGATCCTAGTTGCAACCATTTTACGTCACAAACCATGATGACACACTCCCAGTTGCAAACATTATACATCAGTTATAATCTACCCAATAATTTTTAGTCAAACATTACATAGCTCATATAAGTCCTGCCTTCTTTTAAACCTCTTTCCTCCCCTGTATGCATTGTTCCCACAATTCCCATTTTCCCCTATGCTATGTAGTTTGCTCCTACCTTTTTCTAAAGATCTCAGTTCCAGTTGTTTTATCTCTGTTACTATATCCACTACTTCTAATACAGTTAGTTTACATTTTGATTTCCATTTTCTAGTAATTGCTTTTTGGCAGCCACCATAATTAGAGACAGCAAGTTCTTACCATGTCTAGACAATTCTGATTATAGCAAAGGTTAATAGATAACCCCATTACTTTTAGACAAGGGTGCAAGTCCAACATCTAGGGAAAAAACTTGCCTGTAAGAAGTTCAACCAGGCATGATGTATGCCATTGAAATTAACACCCTTTTTTAACCACAGTGTTACGCTCACCTCACTGTTGTGCCTCTATTTTCATCCAAGATATAGCTTAAGTGATAACCTCACAAACCCTACTTCTCTCTACTACAGCCATTACTACACTAACATTCCCTTCACTAACTTCTTTCTGTTAGACCCTCCTCTTCACTATTTCACTGTTAAACTGTCCCATTGTCTGCACTCCTTTCTACCTTTTAAACAAATTCCAACACTTTCTTGATATTCTTGTAAATAAAGGGCACTGGTTTTTATAAATTTGTGCCAAGTATATGATCCATTTATCTGTGTATACATACAGTTATTCTTTATTTGTTGTTTCACCTCTTATTTTTATAAATCCAGGTTTGCTCTGAAAATTGGCATTGCCCATCAGATCTGAATTAATTAATACATGTAAATAAAGATTAATACATCATCTGATTAATTCATGTAAATAATAAAAAATGAATTTAGGGACAAAAAAGAATATAGCTGATGTTCCTAATACATATGGAAGCCTAGTTACCTTCTTCC
The DNA here is from genome assembly GCF_019279795.1 of Protopterus annectens. NCBI lineage: Eukaryota > Metazoa > Chordata > Ceratodontiformes > Protopteridae > Protopterus > Protopterus annectens. The sequence goes on along the minus strand of NC_056750.1, from coordinate 193,244,516 downwards.
AAATGTTATATTCTTCAACTCCATTAAAGTGAGCTGCTCTCAAACAGAGGAAAGGTCATGAGGTTGCATAAATAACAATAAAATACGTTGGGCCTCTCAATACAAAAGACATATGCTGCATTGTACAGAAGCAGTCCACCCCCACTATACACATACATATACATAAGACACACACATCTGAAGCAATCAAACCTATTCTGGACCTACTGACTCATAAAGAAAGACATAAAGCCACTGACTGCTATCCCATGCATTTACCCTTATCCAACATCAGCTGAATGAAAACTATTCAAAAGTACAACATGTTCATACCTGCTTGTGCCTCCACAGAAACTATCCTCACCATCCTCAGGGACAGCCTTTACCATGTATGAAAAACTTCTCTCGATGAATGCACTTTCAAGCTCTCTCTATTGCCAGATCGTATATTTAAAATAATTATTTGATTTTCTGCTTTTACAGTGTAAGAAAATTTAAGCCTTTATATACCAGGTGCTCAGCTGAAAAGCAGGGCCGTTGTGTTATCTGCTTCCTTTGTACTTGGTTAAGTTTTTATACAAATACTTTGATGTCAGGATTAAGTGTGCAGAGAGGATGTTGTATCAAAAGTACTTAGCTTTAGTTACTATGCTACAGACACATTAAAAGATAAGTACCGTCTCTTGAAGGCTGGCAGATAAAGGCAGTCACCCACTCTGTGCTTGAACATTTGCATCTGATCATTTCTGATTGCATGAGGGACAAGCACTTCAAAAGGATGTGGGACACTAGTGGGTGGTTTCATTTTGAAAGATGTAGACCTTTATCTGAAATGAGAAGATTTTTTTTTTCATTTAACAAACAGGTGACAGATAAATGCAAATATTAAGCGAATGATTACATGAAAGGCAGACATTATGGAAGAGGAGCAATGTTAAATCTATACACCGATGCCAAACATCAGCACTTAAGATGCCTTGGAAAGAAGGTTTCAAATTCCTAATTATAAAAAAAGTGAAATAGTTGTGTATCAGAAGATAGATTTCAGTGAGACTATGGCAAAACACCTGTTAATTTAGAATAGCTTCATGAGGCATGGGTTTTGGGAATCTGAATGACAGAGTAACAATGGCTTTTAAGACTCATGTAATATAAGCCTGACACAAGATAGCAGGAATGAAGATCTGCAAAAACTGTGTATCTTTGAGATGTGCAGTGGTAAATGAGAAGGGTATTTAATACAAGGCGGTGTGTTATTCAGCATTCCCAGAAGGGATATGCATGTACACCTGAAGAAAATTCATCTGGTTATAGATCACACTAACTCCGGCAGTTACTTCTGCACAGAAACTAAAATGGCCTAAATGTGTTTTGTTAGAAAACTGTCTAGTTGTCAGGATGTCAATATGAAGCATCAGAGTCAAGTGTTATATATGTGTCGACATACACACACATACATACATACATATACACACACATACATAGATACATATACACACATACATAGATAGATGGGTACATAAATACATACATAGAAAGATACATAGATAGACAGATATAGATATAAGGATCTTTAGATAAGAACTAGAAATTTTGACCAGGACACTACCAGAAAGTTGTGAGGCAACATGGATAATTAATTAGCAGGCTGATGTTCTGTCTCTGGCAGCAGGCCATACATCAGGTCCATGGGCATTACAATCTAGATTAGTATCGAAGATCTCAGACTCATATCTCAAGAGACTGAGGTTAAATTCTTAACTTGGGTCACTGTGTTTGGCAGATTCTACATTCTCTCACTGTCCCTGTGTTAATTTTTCTTTGACTATCTGTGTGCACGTCATTTACTGTTGATTATTTAACCCCACCTCGGTTTCCCTCCACTTCTCAAAAACATTTCAATGACTGGCGGATATCTGCCTATCTTTATATGTATTCATATATGCTCAGCATACATTGTTCAGTGCATTCTTTAAATACTAAGCTTGCTATAGACCTTCAAAGAGTTTGCTTCCAATTAATATTGGATTATACACTCTTATATATAGCCAATTATATAAGCCCCTTTTAAAGACGTGTCAGTTGTCAGCTTTCTAATTCAAATAGGAAAAGTAGCGTGTATAGCCATAGTTTTTTTCTACATACACCTTTAGTATATGGGGAACTATACCCATTATTTTGCTGTGTGTGTGTGTGTGTGTGTGTGCGCATGCATTTAATATTCACTTATTTATTTATATTTATTAAGTAGGTAGGTAGGCTTATCAACAGATCCCCCTTCAGCCATGACCATAGCCATTAAGCAAACTCAAATAAATTCTAAGATAAACAGACTAAAATCATATTGTAAAACAAAGACACAATCAGTGAATGATACTTCAGAAGAAAAGTGAATAAGTAATGCATTATAAATAAATAAACAGTAAAAAAGAAACATCAATATTACTCAACATATACTGAGAAAGCTAAAGAATGAGCTGTTTAAACAATACTTGCAAAGTTATAAAACAAGGACGCAATCTGAAAATTAAAGCTACCTTAAAAAGAAAGTAGAAATGGGGCTAAAGGTGTTGATGAATACATGCAAAGTTATAAAACAAGGACGCAATCTAAAAATTAAAGCTAACTTAAAAAGATAGAAAGTAGAAATGGGGCTAAAGCTGTTGTTGAAACATGCACTTCCATTTTTTTTTAATCTGACGTTCAAGCTGATTACAGAAACAAAAGAAGTTGCTATTTTCTAAAGTTCAGCTGGGAAAAAAATCTCTGCAGAGCCTAGAGTTTTGTTTTTTTTTTTTTTCACTAAAGGAAAGATGAAAGGAGGTCTGATAATTTAATATTTTAAAAGCCACTATTGCATTTGTGGTCAAACCTGAATGTTGTAGTGCTCCATATTTGGTCTAAACTGCAGCAACTGCTTGCTACATTGTAGCAAACAGGTTGCTATAACTTGTAAGTAAAAAAAAAACTTTCTTTTTTTCACTAAAACCTTAGTGCTGAAGCTCTTCATGCAGGCAGGGTAAAAACTGTACTAACTGTTTGCTAAATTTGTAGCAAGCAGTTTTCTACAGTTTAAAATGATTTTTTTTTTTTAATAAAACACTAATGCCTTAACACGCCATACAGGCAGGGTATAAACTCTAGCAACTATTTGCAAAATGCAACTGTTTGTTACATTTGTAGCAAAGTTTAAAATAATTTATTTATTTTTAATTAAATGCATTGTAGGTGCATTGGGAACAGGGCACAGAAATGGGACTTGAATGGCTTGAGTCATGCATCTGGCCACCTGGTTCATGCACCAGTGGAAGGAATGTCCACTTTTTTTTTTTTTGTTCGTCAATGGAAGGGGGGGCACTATATCCAACTGTAATAAGGCAATCACTTACATACAATGCAGTTACTGGATTATTACAGTGTGGTGCTTTTTCATAGTACTGGCCTGGACACTGGTTGAACCAGCTATGCTTCTGATACTTGAGATAATTTGAGGAGACATATGCATGGCATAAAGCATTTTGGAGTTGCCTCTGTCCATTAGTAGGAAAGAAGGTAATCCTGGTATAATTTTACTATTACCTGTCCATAGATCCAAGTTTCTCTTGAATATGGACAGGGATGATTTTTGTTTTACAGGGATGAGGAGTCTGTTCCAGAATAGCAGTATCCTCTGCAAGATATGCCTGTCCCTCCAAACCACACTTTTGACACTGCAGAAGAGATTTAGATCCCTGGACCAGTTATCTCTGATGCCATTTGACTTGCTTATGTTCAACAGGGCCATCAATACTGGGGTGGAAGGATGCATTGTATACCAGTCACAGGTCACCTCTTAGCAATATGAAGGATACTAAATATAGTGACCTGGCTTTGAGGTGGGCCATATTGGACATATTGTTTAGCCCTTGTATAATTTTAGTAAGATATTTCTGTAGGTGCTCCAACTGCTGCATATGGCTGGACCATACCTCTCAACCTCTTAGAGCAAGAAATATGGACAAAGCCATGAATAAACATGGGACAAAGGCCTGAAAATAGGGACAATTTTTAAATATTGCTCTTACAAACCTGGAAAGTTAACAGAATAACAGGCCTCATATTAACATGAATTTTCTGAAGGGCATGAAGTCTGAAACTCAAATGTTTGTCATTTTCAAACTTCAATCTTTAATTATTTGCAAACCAGTTTACCAGAAAACCACAATTTTATGAAAAGTGGACCAAAATATGACACAAAAATCTGGACATTCTGTGAAAATCTGTACAGCTGAGAGGTATGGGCTGGACAGATACATGCCAAAGCAGGCATTGTACTCACTGATTGACCCAACAAGGGTTTAGTAAATGGACACAATGACATCTCTAGATCTAGTCATAATCTGTTTATTAATAAGCTGTACAATATAGAAGGACTTTCTCATGGCAGTGGGCACATGTTGGTTGAAAACTCACTGTCCGCATAAGTTCCCAAATCCTGAACAACTGGGTCAACTCTTTGGGGCATTCTGTTAATATGTTAGTTCTCTGGATAGATGACTTCCTAAAGGAAATGATAATGCACTTTTTAGGCACTTACTTTTGAGGCAAACTTTCCTGCAGGATGGTTAAATCATTTAGGGATTGTATGACTGCTCTTAGCTTATGGTCATTTGCAAACTTAGTCAGTCAGAGCCCTTTGGTATTGACTTTTACTACAGAAAAGTAGATACCAATGTGAAAGGTTCCAGCACGAAAGTCTAGGGGACTCCACTGGTGACTGGTATATCTGTGGAGGTAGCTTCCCCTATTTTGATCTTCTGTGTCCTATCTGTGAACCAGCTGGCAATTCAATGAGTGATGTATGAATTTATTCCCAATTTATTTGTCTTTACTACTATGCCCAAGTGGTGCATTGTGTCAAAAGCCTTGGCCAGGTAAGTGGTGTGTAATATTTTACTTTTATCCTTTGCAAGTCCTCAAGGCTGAGTAAGCATGACCTGTCCCTGATGAGTCCAAAATGAGACAAGTCCAGTGTTTGTAGGTTCCCTATGTTTTTATTGATTGGTTCCATGATAAGTCTTTCTATGGCATTGCATATGATGATGGTCAGATTTATGGGTCCCTGGAAGGTCTTCTCTTATTCAGAGGAATGACTGTTGCTGTTCTTCATTCACTTGGGACAAAACCTGTATGGAGGCTGAAGCTGAACAATGTTGTTGGGGGGTGTGGCTACATCATACCTCATGCTGTTTAAGATCCATCCATGGATATTGTTAGGACAAACTGATGCAATATTTTAGCTTCTGATAATGCTTTCAAGACTTGATCTTGTATGATAAGTTTAGGTGAGTCAGTTTCAGGTATATCTTGTAGGATAGATAAAATGGAGAGAGGGGCAACATTTGGGCTGAACTTATTGGCAGGTAGGTTAGCTGTATATTTAGCCTCAGTGTAGGTAATATTGTTCACAGTCAGCTCAATACATTGCTGTCCTGTGCTTCTGAGATTATGAACATAACTAAAAAAATGCCTTACAATTGGCTTGGGTGTCTATTTTAGGCTAAACTTGACTTTATTAGATTCAGTTTAGGTCCTGAGTTGTTGGTTTATTTCAATGTTGAGGGCTCTATCCTTCCGTGAATTGCTCTTCTTACTTTTGGTCAAATTTCTCTTTCTTTTGTTAAGCTTATTAATTGTATGGCTTCATCAAAGTGGCTTTATTTCTGAGGTTGCCTGTTTACATCCTGGTATAGTGTTGCTGTTGGTGTACATTTTCATGCATCCAGCAGCATTAACTGTGTTTGGTTGGGATTTGAAACTTGATAATGCATTTTTTTTGGAGTTGGTAGTTTGTCTTATAGAAATATCTAAAAGTATTTTGGGTTGAAGGGTCCCTGGTCTCAATTTTACTTCAAAGAAGACGGCTTTATGGTCAGACTTAACAATTGATAAAAAAGCCAACTGGCTCCCAAATAGAACTCATGAAATTAAGGTGGGCAGCTCTATCATCCCAGTAGACCTCTCCACTAGCAGTGTATCCCAGGATTCAGTCCATGGACCACCCTATTCTGTGATTATTCATTCTTTAGATGCTGTAGACATTAAAAATATTTGACATAGAAATTGCTCCATTTTACAATGTGATAATGACCTTAAGTCTTACTTTGAAACACCCCCATCCTTTACATTTCAAAAGAGACCTAACATTAAGTCTATTTTAGAAAGACCAGTAAGAGCACTTTACAATGGTTCTTACAACCGTTTTAAATGTGGCCCGTATAATCAGTGTTCTTACACTGATATGGACTTGGGGGTGAAATACTGGGTAATGTGCAAAAATTGATTCATGCCCAGCATACTATGTCAGGAAAACTAACAATGCCTTGAATAAAATAATCTATCAGCATATTTATAGTATTGTTAAAAGGGAGAATGAAAGTGCTCTAGCCAGGCATGCTAGCTCCTGTAGGAATCTTAGTAAGTTTTCCATTTTAGAAAAAAAAAAAATTCATTCTGTTTATTGTGGTGACTGGCAAAACCGACTGTTGCAGAGCAATTGTAATACTGTTTGATATTATTATATTAAGTTTGTTTTTTTAATGTTTTATGCTTTTTACATTACAAGTTAGTTCCTGACACTTTTACAATGTACTTTATCTTTAATTTCTTTGGCCGGCTTTGGCTACATTGTAACTGATCATCTTTTTAAGTGTGGGTGTGTACGAGCTTAGGTTGTTAACTTTCCTTCTTTGTTTGTATAGCTTTATGGTTCTGAAGATGCCTATGTTTTTAAAATAGATGAAAGCGTTAAACCAAATATTAATAAAGTATATTTTACAAGTCGCTCTGCCACCTGGTTATTTGCTTTTGTAATATTTTGGTTTTGTAACATTGCAGAGTAAGTTGCTTCAATCAGCTTTTTGCCTTGCCTACAAATATAACTGTGTGTGTTGTTCCAAGTCAGATGTCTATCTACCCAACACTTATGAATCTACTTTTAAGGCACTCACCTAATTAATAATGCCAACATGAGCGATAGTGTTAAATGCCCTGACCATATCCAAATAAACATTAACAGAATGACCGCTGTCTTTAGCCTGCCTGAAATTCTCAGATAAGTCAACTAAATTGAGCAGACAGGATGTTCTTTGATAAAACCAAACTGATATGGGTACAATGTGGGAGTGCAAATTTTGATACAATAGTTTTAAGAATTCAGAGATGACGTACTCCATGGGTTTGCAAATCAGGCTAGTTAGGTTACTGTATCTATCTGTAGTTTCCCAGGCCCATAATTGGGCCACTATTTGACAGAGGCATCACCACTGCAGTTTGCCATATTTCAGGAACACATCCTGTAGCTAAGCTCTGGGTAAATAATTTAAACTGAGGTGCCACAAGGACATGTCTGGCACTAATTATTAGGGATCCAGTTAAATTATCTGGACTCATGACGATAGAGTACCACCTGCAGTTGTTCTCCTTTGTAATATTAAAAGAGGTAAGGCATGTATGAACTTGTACAGTTGTTTTAGGTATATCGCTTGCATTAAAATTGTCTGCTGATGCATTTGCTATGCTTACAGGTTCTGAGTGTGCGGTACCATTTGGATAAGTTCAGAACACTGCTGTGTGTTACTTCTTAGTTTTCTAATGTAATGAAAGAAGGACTTATAATTATCCTTGTCTTTAGAAATTAATTTACATTCATGCTTGGCGTTACTAGCCCTGTTAGCTTTTAGTTCCTTACTGATATTCTTAATGCCATCTTTGATATGAAGAGTCTTAGCTCTGTTATATGATTTAAGAAGTTTTTGTTTTTTACTTATGTGTTATAGAGTTTATTAAAACTAGTGGACCACCTGAATGGTTTGCTATTAAACTTTCCATTATATTTCATTCTAGAAGGGACACCAAGGTCTAGACATTTAATTATGTGGAAATGGAACCACTATGCATAGATAGCAACTTTGTTGCTGCTTGATGTGCTGATGTTGCAAATTTGGCTAGCTTAGCATAGAATTTGAAAAGCTCTGTCCATTTGATATCCTTAAATTCAGGCTTAGTGATTGCAGGAGTTTTTGAGATTCTAAAAGAGAAGGTAACATGCTTATGGTCAGAGTTAACCATGGATGGAGAAACTAGAGGGGTGGTGCATGTAACGGTTATATTAGCTAAAACCGGGTCAAGGGCATTATGCCCTCTAGTTGGTTTACTATTGCATACCAGACTGTGGATGAATATGTACCCTAGTTTATTGAGAGGTACTTAAAATCCCCCTTGTAAATCAATTTTGGTAATAGCCAGTTCATCAAGAACACTTAGGAATATTAGGTGGTCATCAGAGGACATGGAGGATGTCCTGCAGCAGACTACAAGTTGATAGTTTTTTTGTGCAGGGTAAGTTGGAGTCCAGCGAGTTCACTCTTTGGGTCACTTCAAAATCTCACTTGAGGTTATGTGGTCCTTGACAGACAGGAAAATGCAATTACAGTTTCCATCAAGTCTGAATGCTTGGGAGGTGCAAAACCCGGGTACAGGAGTACTACCTAAGCAGTGAAAACAAGTTTCCTCAACTACATTGACCACAGACATGCACATGTTCAAGTTGCTGGACAGCATCAAGCTCCAGCAATTTATAGTTAGGACTGTTGGCATTCAGAAGAGGGACCTTAATTTGTCCCAGTATATGACTGCAAATTGCTACTTTGATATTTGCTATATTTGCTATATTTGCTAGAAAGCCATTAGCCAGACTCTATGAAAGAAGGCACAATGGTACAGTAATGGCTTTAACAAGTACATGGAAGCCATAGAGGAAGAGGTGCTGGCCATGCTTATCAAAGCAAGCTGGACTGTCAATTATCTCATCCCATGCTGACTCATACAAGGCCCCTCACCCAGAAAGGTACCAGCTAGTACCAACTAGTACTAGTCTGAGTGAAGAAAGGGTTCCTGTCAAGCCTGGCATCCTGCCTGCACTGTGTGTGTGCCTGAGATTTGAGTCACCAGTTACTAAGACATTACTCTTTTTATTCATGGAATTTATGATACAAGATCATTTGTAGTGCATGTCCTGGTGACTCTTTACTATGTGTTAACATGATCCTCATGTGGGGGTGAATAGCTGCTGAGACTTAATCTTTGTTAATACTATGACACTTCAGTAACAATTGTTTTACATCATCAGTATAAGTCAGTTATTCTAATAGTGATGAGATGTGGGTAGTTGTGTGTGATGCACATATGCCATCTTTTCAGGTGATAGGGAAACTTCAACAATGCATAAATAGCTGCTATTCTCAAAGGCTTAATCATTTGTGTCAAGTGAAAGTTGATTATCTGTGAACATGTCATTTTCTATACTGGCTGAGCATTCCAAGTGTGAAAAGACAGACATGAGAAGGGATACAAGCAGGTTTGCTTTCTAATTTGTTGATGTAGGTCTTGAGTTTGGTTAGGTTAATTGAGGTGAACATACATTTTGTGGTAATGGTTAGCTCCAGGGTATAGAAGGAGAACTAAGCTAAGTATTTAGAGCAGACACACATACCAATGCACTCACACATACATACAGACATGCACACATAAACACACGCACATACATATGCATACACACACACACACACACACACACACACACACACACACACACACACACACACACACGCATGCACACATGCGCACAAACTATGTGAAAACAACAAAACTAACACATCAAATATTACAGCAATAGCAGCAATACAGTAACACTATGGGGCACAACAGGTAACTAATTTCAGCCTAGCACAAACACATTCAACCTAAACCATCTCATAAGAATAAAAATGCTCAATCAGTAATTAATAACAGCATTGTGCAAATAAGCATAGCTTTCAGCAATACAGTTATAATGAAATGGTCAGTTAGCATTATACCCAATGAACAGTCACATTGTAATTTTGAGTTGTCACTCTAAGGGTGATAACTGGAAAGTATTAACCAGCTACTGTGCAATATCAATTAGAGTGCCATGCAAGCCAGCCTAGTGTTAAAAAAATCCATGATTTAGGAAAGAATTCACATGTCATAATGTGCTTTACAATTTTCCACAAAATTTGGTCTGATAAGGATTATAATTGCAACCTATCCATATCTATAGCTATATCTATATCCATAACTATATATATCTATATTGCTCTATGTACCTATATATAGAGAGATATAGATATAGATGTGTATGTGTATATGTGATGCCCCTGCACTTGCAGAGTAACAAGGAGCCTTAGTCCTCACCACTGGCAATAGCTAGGGGATGTACACACTGGAAGGATGACAAGTGCACACACGGTAAAGTGCAATTTCCCTTAAGAGCATACAGAGATTTCAGTCAGTCTCGGGCTGGTTTTTCCCTCTTTCTCCAGATCCCCAATAAGACTCCCCACTCGCACAGCTATAGGGTTAAGATATCAGACAAGTGGCCTGGCTAAGACCTCCAGCACCCTCTCTGTCCAAACAGTGCTTTGTGTCCCTGCCCAAGTATCTGACACACACACGCACACTTTGAGATTTGATTGATATACGAACACATACAGACCTGGAAAATGCTGGCACAGGTTTACTAGCTATACCTCCTTTTGCCCAGACTATAAGGTAGTTCCAGCTGCCACTAAACACCTTTATCAGCTACTATAAGGCCCTTAGAAAGGGTGTCCAATCCTACTGTGTAATTTTACTATTAATCCAAATGGTAGTTTTGAGCAAGTGCCAGGTTATTAGGTGTGGTCTGTACAGTGTCACCAAATAGATATGCAAGTACTCTCAGAGCTTAGATATGTCTCACAAGTATAAGTCTCACAAAAATAAGTTTAAATATATTTAATAATAAATATTAAAAGAACAAGACAATACTCGGTATATCAACATAGTAACTTCAGAGTTCAAAATCACAGGAAATATTTTAAAACAACATTGCAGGACAATTTCAAATAAATACAGAAAACATCTAAACTAATCTTTACTATATTCTTATCTATATCTAAAAGAGTTACTATGCCCTAAATTATACTTACAGAACAACACGCAGGCAGAAGCAATGAGTGGATATTTCTAGGTCAAAGACAAAATACAAAATGCTCAGTCTCTCTCTGAGAGAGTTCCCAAATTAATATCAAACATTACTACTGGGCCAGCTTGGATGACATCACTCTTTGTCACCTGACTTCAGTTCCCAGGTTAAAGAGAAATGTAACAGAATTTAACATCCCTGTGTGACAAATACATATCTCCTAGATCTTTGCAGATCTTGGAAGTTGTAAAACAATAAAACACTTCACATTTTATATCTAGTAATTACTTTTCTTTCAAGACGATAAAAACACTTCTTGCTTTATACATTATGTCTGCTATTGAACTGAAACTGAGAGATAACATCTTTTGTTTATGACCCAGCTATAAAGTAACTTAACTAACCTCAACTATTCTTAAGTTTTGCAGGTTAATCTTCTATGTTCCAGCAGGGTATGCCCTGGTTACATTTTTGAAGTTCAGTACATAACATACAGTTCTGTATAAAACATATCAATATTTACAAATGACACAGAATTATTTACAAAATTCCAGATAGGTGGGCTGGCAGCATGACAATATAAATTATATATACTATATATATATATATATATATATAATATATATATATATATATATATATATATATATATATATATATATATACACACACACACACACACACACACACACACACACACAGATATACATAAATACAGATATGTATATGGGTCTACTTCAGAAGACTGAAAAGACAAAAGACTGAAAATTCAAAATACTGAACACATTTTTAATTTTTATTTATTTATTTATTTAAATTTGTTGAGCGGGAGTGTCTGACTGGACGTGGGTCCATTTTCAGTGGAGGCCCGGGGAGAAGAGCTCCACAGTAAAATAAACAGACAGTAGTTACATTGGATTACATAGCGATTAACAATTTAACATAGAAATTACTTACAACATATTTACAGATGAAGAACATAGTACATCAGTAGACAACTAGAATCTTTATCTGTGAAGTACATAACAGGCATTAACAAATGTAACAATGAGAAGTTCCTGCTGTATAATAAGTACTAGGCTTATGAGCATCTGAGCTTGCTATCATCAAGGTAGTTAGTGGAGGTGAAAGAAAGGTAGTAGTTGGATGGGGTGGATGATATTAGAGTGGGAGTTGCAAGGGCATAGCCAGCATGTTTTTAGGTGCACTTTTAATAAAGTTTTGAAGTTGGTGTATGATGGTACGGAGGTAATTGTGGGTGGGAGTGAGTTCCATAATTTGGCTATGGTGCAAGAGAATAGTGCTTCACCAGCAGAGTTATTGGCTTTAGTGATCTGCAAGTGATTTTTGTTGCTGGATCTTAGTGGTCTGGTGGTGCGATAGGGTTGGAGTAGATTCTGGAGGGATGGGACATTTAGTGGATGGTTTACTAGTTTGTGGGCGAGTGAGAGTTGATACCACTGAAGGAGGTGAGGGAGTTCAAGCCAGCCCAGTTCAGCAAGTGAGAGACAGTGGTGACTACGGTAGGATGCCCCTGTGGCGAATTTGGCAATTTTGTTGTAGCAGGTCTCTAGCTTGTTTAGATCACATTGCCTTAGGTTGGTATATACTGGAGAGGCATAAAGTATGGTGGAGATAAGGTGGGAATTTGCTATTGAAATCTTTGCTGCTTTGGTGAGAAATTGTTTATTTCTGTATAATGCTCCTAGTTTTTTGTGGACTTTTTTTATGGTCATGGATATGTGAATGTCAAATTTTAGTTTATTGTCTATTTCCACCCCTAGCAATTTGGTGTGTTCAGTTGGGTATATAGTGGTGTTGTCTTTTGCTGTGATGTTAAAGTGAGAGTTGTTTTGAGTATGTTTGGTGGGTTGGAAGATGAGTAGTTTAGTTTTGTTTGGGTTGAGTATTAATTGGGCATCGGATAACCATGTTTCAACAGAGGAAAAGGCTTCCTGTGTGACTTTTTACAGTTTGGGTAGGGACTGGGCTGAGCAGATGATGGTTGAGTCATCTGCGTATTGGATGAGTATGCCATGTTTGGTGGCAGAGGCTAGATTATTGGTGTAAACAGAGAAAAGTAGGGGTCCAAAGATGGATCCTTGGGGAACCCCTATGGAGACAGGTAGTTGGGGAGATATGTCATTCTGCCATACAACGGATTGTTGGCGGTCAGACAGGTAACTCTGAAACCAGTTGGTGACTGATTGTGAGAAGGATAGGTTATTGAGGACAGAGATAAGTTGTTTGTGTGGGACCATGTCAAATGCTTTAGATAGGTCTAGGAAAGTAGCAGAGGAGAGATAGCCATTGTTTTTATGCTGAAGGATAGTGTTAGTAAAGGAGAGTAAGGCAGTGGTGGTGCTATGGTTCGGTCGGAAACCATGCTGAGTACTGGAAAGGAGGTTGTTAGTAAGGAGGTAGTGTGAGACCTGAGAGTGTATGCATCTCTCTAGTATTTTGGAGAGTGGAGAGAGAATAGCTATGGGGCGGTAACTGGTTAGTTCTGCAGAGGGTCCGCCTTTGTGGAGGGGAATTATATGTGATACTTTCCACAGTGTGGGAATGTAACTTTCTGACAGAGATCGGTTAATCAAGATGGATACTGGGTAGGCTAGAGCATCAGCTGCGATTTGTAGGTATTCACTTGGGAGGTTGTCTGCTGCTAATTTGGTGGGTTTAAGTTTAGTTAAGAGTTTTTTTATGTTGGAGGTAGGTATAGGAGAAAAAGAGAAGGCAGTGGGGAGATTACTAGTTGAAGGTGTGGGCTGGAGGGGAGAGGGGTTGTGTTGTATAGCTAGTGATAGTATGGTTTGGGTGAAGTGTGTGTTGAATGAGATAGCAATATTTTCTGGGGAGTGACGGATGTTAGGAGGAGGGGTACTGACTTTACCTGGGTGGAGGATGGAGTTTATGGAGAACCAGAATTGTTTGGGGCTGTGTTGTGAGGAGTCTAGGGCAGACTGGTAGTATTGGAATTTGTCCCGTTTTATTAGCTTTTTGACTCTATTGCGTAGTTCTAGGAATTTCTGTCTAGCTGCAGGGGTTTTTGTTTTGCACCAGTGCTCCCAGGCTTTATCCCTGTTTTTCATTTCTGACTTAGTGGTTTTCTGTAGCCATGGGGAGGGTTGTGCTTTGGTTCTGGAAAATCTTATGGGGGAATGGTAATTAAGGATGTTCAGGAAGGTAGTATTAAAAAATTCAACTGCGTCATCTAGACTGAGGTACTTTAGAGCATGCCAGTTGCATTCTTTGAGGGATGAGATGAATGTGAGTGGGTTAAAGTTTATTTTTTTACGTATTTGAAGATAGATGACAGGTTTAGCTTGGTACAGGTATTTTTTGAGTAGGAATGTTGGGGAGTGATCACTGAGGCTATCTGATAAGCAGCCTGTTATATATGATTGGGGGTTCTTACTGACTAGTATCCAATCCAGGGTAGTGTGCTTGCTGGAGTTTTTATTTATCCTTGTTGGTGACTGGACTAGTTGGGTGAAGCCATGAAGGTGTACATGATGGGTTGGATTGTTGCCAGAACAGGATTGCCAGTCAATATTGAAATCACCTAAGATGATAGTTTCTTTGGGGGAGATGGTGGGTAGACCAGCTGAGGAGGTTTTCTAGTGGAGGGATGTTTTGGCCAGGTGGGAAGTAGCATCCAATTATGTTGATTGTTTTGTTTTGGTTAATTTTGAGGTTGGTATATATTATTTCCTCATTGTCTATTTGTGGAGATGATGATTTTAAGATCTGGATGTTTAGATGCTGTTTAAATATTATAGCTACACCACCTAATTTTTTGTTTAGCCGGTCTACTCTTAGTATGCCGTAACCTGTAGGGAGTATTTGCTCACTGGTAATGTGAGGTTTTAGCCAGGTTTCTGTCAGGATGACTATATCTGGGGAGTATAAGTCTATGGTGGCATGGAGTTCATGGACTTTGTTGGATATACTTCTAATATTTAGGCTTAATAGAAGGAAGTCACTTGGATTTCTATTGGCTGTAATATAGGAGAAGTTGTGGTTTCCTAGTCTGATTATGAGGATTGGGGTTGGAGATGGTAGGGCCAGGGTTGGGGTGGATGTCTCCACTTAGGGCTAGTTTTGATATGCATGAGATTATTAGTTTTCTCAGTTTTTGAATGTGTTTGTTTATAAGGGAAACGTTATGATTGTGCTCTGTGGGTAATAGGTATGGTGGGAGGGTTACTATGTTAAGTTGTAGGGATGCTTTACATTTGAGTAATATAGCTGGTAGAATATGTGGGGGGTGCATAGGGATGGTTCCTCAGCTGGTGGGAGGGAGCTGAGTATGGGTGAGACATGGGTGGTGGTGTGAGTAGTAGTACAGTGGTAGTGGTTGAGTGGGGGAATGATGGAGCTTTGGCAGGATGTAAGATATGCAAGGAGAGTGCATGCAGTGAGCAAAGGAAAGGTATGCTTGTACATGTCAGTTGAGGAGGTGTGATAGTAGAGGGAATATGGAGGAGGTAGTGTTGGGTTAGCACTGTGGTTGGCTATTGGAAAGATGGGAGGGGTTTGAGTGCAATAAAGGTGGGACCACTGGGGGCAGGAGGGAATAGGGGGCAGGGTGGGGAGCAAAGCGGGTAGAGACCCTGTTAGGTTCTTGTATGAGGGGCTGGAAACAATCACAAAGCAAGACAAGTATGTGTTAAGAAACAATCACAATTGACCAAGGACTGCTCTGAAATTGTAAGTCTTTTCTTAATTTCTCAGGTGGAAAAACAGGATAACCTTGTATCAGTAGGCTACTGTGGTCATAGTTTAAATTAACAAACACACAGTATTGATCAGTTATGGATACTATTTGCTAACAGAAGGGAATAAGAGAAAGTGGAAGATGTGTGCAGTGGTGGTGGGGGGCTGCTTACAGCCAAAGCACAGTGCTCTCCAGGGGAAAATGAAGATTGGCTCAAACAGGTAGACACATACTCAAAGTTAACTGTAGCTGTTTGCAGACAGTTCAGACCCAGACTGCGCTTTTCTTATAAGAATGTTAAAGGTGGTACTACAGTTGAATACTTAAGAGTGGTGTTAGGTTCAAAGTTAACTGTAGCTGTTTGCAGACAGTTCAAACCCGGACTGCGCTTTTCTTATAAGAATGTTAAAGGTGGTACCGCAGTTGAATACTTAAGAGTGGTGTTAGGTTCAAAGTTAACTGTAGCTGTTTGCAGAAAGTTCAGACCCGGACTGCACTTTTCTTATAAGAATGTTAAAGGTGATACCGCAGTTGAATACTTAAGAGTGGTGTTAGGTTCAAAGTTAACTGTAGCTGTTTGCAGACAGTTCAGACCTGGACTGTGCTTTTCTTATAAGAATGTTAAAGGTGGTACCGCAGTTGAATACTTAAGAGTGGTGTTAGGTTCAAAGTTAACTGTAGCTGTTTGCAGACAGTTCAGACCCGGACTGCGCTTTTCTTATAAGAATGTTAAAGTTGGTACCGCAGTTGAATACTTAAGAGTGGTGTTAGGTTGGAGAGACACTGAGCCTTCTTGGGGCCTGTAGCAGAGTGGATTGTAGTTTTACCATTTAATGCAGGGGGAAAGCCCTCCTCCCCTGCTAACTATATATACCAACTCCAAGATCACGCAACAGTGTAGAAGGGATAAATTCCATCATTCAGTATTTTGAATTTTCAGTCTTTTGGGATTCAGGCTACATATATATATATATATATATATATATATATATATATATATAAAAACAAAGGAATGCAGAAGGTCAGATGGTAGTGGATTTTGCGAAAAGGATGGACATGGCTACGGATGGACATGGCTATGGTGAATACGTATTTTAACAAGAGGGAGGAGCATAGGGTGACATACAAGAGTGGAGGAAGATGCACACAGGTGGATTATATTTTATGTATGAGGGCCAGTCTGAAGAAGATTGGAGACTGTAAAGTGGTGACCGGAAAAATTGTAGTTAGGCAGCATAGGATGGTGGTTTGTAGGATGACGTTGGTGATCAAGAAGAGGAGGAGGAGTGTGAGGGCAGCACCAAGGATCAAATGGTGGAAATTGAAAAAGGGTAATTGTGAGGTGGAGTTCAGGGATGAGTTAAGACAGGCACTGGGTGGCAGTGAAGAGTTACCAAATAGCTGGGTAACTACAGCAGAGCTAGTAAGGGAGATGGCTAGAAAGGTGCTTGATATCACATCGGGACAGAGGAAGGACAACAAGGAGACATGGTGGTGGAATGAGGAAGTACAGGAGAGTATACAGGCAAAGAGGTTGGCAAAGAAGAAGTGGGATTGTCAGAGAGATGAAGAAAGTAGACAGGAGTATAAGGAGATGAGGTGCATGGCAAAGATAGAGGTAGTGAAGGTTAAGGATAAGGCATATGAAGAGTCATATGAAAGGTTGGACACTAAGGAGGGAGAAAAGGACCTGTATCGATTGGCTAGACAGAGGGACTGAGCTAGTAAAGATATGCAGCAGGTAAGGGTGATAAAGGATAATGAGGGAAACATTCTCACTAGCGAGGAGAGTGTGTTGAGGAAATGGAAAGAGTACTTTGAGAGGTTGATGAATGAAGAGAATGAGATGGAGAGAAGGTTGGATGATGTAGGGATAGTGAATCATGAAGTACAATGGATTAGCAAGGAGGAAGTAAGGATAGCTATGAAGAGAATGAAGAATGGAAAGGCTGTTGGCCCAGATGACATACCTGTGGAAACATGGAGGTGTTTAGGTGAAATGGCAGTGGAGCTTTTAACCAGATTGTTTAATGAAATCTTAGAAAGTGAGAGGATGCCTGAGGAATGGAGAAAAAGTGTTTTGGTACCGATTTTTAAGAATAAGGGTGATGTGCAGAGCTGTAGTAACTACAGAGGGATTAAACTGATCAGTCACAGCATGAAGTTATGGGAAAGAGTACTGGAAGCTTGATTAAGAAGGGACGTGATGATTAGTGATCAGCAGTATGGTTTCATGCTGGGAAAGAGCACTACAGATGTGATGTTTGCTCTGAGAGTGTTGATGGAGAAGTACACTGATTGTCAGAAGGAGTTGTATTGGGTTTTTCTAGACTTAGAGAAAGCATATGACAGGGTGACTAGAGAGGAGATGTGGTATTGTATGAGGAAGTCAGGAGTGTCAGAGAAGTATTTAAGAGTGGTACAGGATATGTACGAGGGTAGTGTGACAGCGGTGAGGTCTGTGGTGGGAGTGATGGATGAGTTTAAGGTGGAGGTGGGGTTACATCAAGGATCAGCTCTGAGCCCTTTCTTATTTGCAATGGTGATGGACAGGTTGACAGACGAGATCAGACAGGTGTCCCCGTGGACTATGATGTTTGCAGATGACATTGTGATCTGTAGTGAGAGTAGGGAACAGGTGGAGGAGACCCTGGAGAGATGGAGATATGCTCTAGAGAGAAGAGGAATGAAGGTC
The DNA here is from genome assembly GCF_019279795.1 of Protopterus annectens. Taxonomy (NCBI): domain Eukaryota; kingdom Metazoa; phylum Chordata; order Ceratodontiformes; family Protopteridae; genus Protopterus; species Protopterus annectens. Next base: position 193,226,096 of record NC_056750.1, on the reverse strand, counting down.
AGCAGGACTAAGACAGAATATATGTGTGTAAATGAGAGGGAGGATAGAGGAATGGTGAGGATGCAAGGAGTAGAGGTGGCGAAGGTAGATGAGTTTAAATACTTGGGGTCAATAGTTCAGAGTAACGGTGAGTGTGGAAGAGAGGTGAAGAAGAGAGTACAGGCAGGATGGAGTGGGTGGAGAAGAGTGTCAGGAGTGATTTGTGACCGACGAGTACCTGTAAGAGTGAAAGGGAAGGTCTCCAAGAGGGTAGTGAGACCAGCTATGTTATATGAGTTGGAGACAGTGGCATTGACAAAAAGGCAGAAGTTTGAGCTGGATGTGGCAGAGTTAAAGATGTTAAGATTAGTATTGGGTGTAACGAGGTTGGACAGGATTAGGAATAAGTATATTAGAGGGCCAGCCCAGGTTGGAAGGTTTGGAGACAAAGCCAGAGAGGCAAGATTACGTTGGTTTGGATATGTGCTGAGGAGGGATGCTGAGTATATTGGGAAAAAGATGTTAAGGATGAAGCTACCAGGTAACAGGAAAAGAGGAAGGCCTAAGATAAGGTTTATGGATGTGGTAAGGGAGGACATGCAGGTGGTTGGTGTGACAGAGCAAGATGCAGAGGACAAGAAGAAATGGAAACAGGTGATCCACTGTGGCAACCCCTAACTGGAGCAGTCGAAAGAAGATGATACATATATTTATATATATATATATATATATATATATATATATATATATATATATATATATATTTTTTTTTTTTTTTTTTTGCACATGGAGCATATGCAAATGACCCCCTTAATGTCATACTAGCTTTGTTCTTTACTAAATATTTTGTCTGTTTTGGGGAAATATTGTCCTAGATTTTTCTAGATTTAGTCAAAAATCTTGCTTTAAAGAAACAACAGAACTATAAATGCTGTCAACTTATGGTTACTTTCCTTAAAGTTTACAATGCTCATGTCAATATATAATATAAGATACATTTTCTTCCAGAAACACTAGTATAAGTTGAGTCATTAAATATTTCATCACATGCAAAAGTGATGCAGTCATAAATTTAGCAACCTGCAATGAGGTCCCTTCTGTGTTGACTAGTTGCCCTTTGAGTTAAAGTGTTTCACTACATATTAGTGACATTAAATGCTGCAGGGAAAGTAGTGTAAAGTTTAAACAGCACACTATTCATAAACAAGCTTGTTTTTCATTTTTGCCTATTGACAGAGATGCTTCTTCTTGTAGGAATTTTGAGAAAAAGATTGTTGCATCAAAAAGTCAGACAGGAACTTGCAGCACTATTAAGCACCCTATTCAGCCAAAGCCTGAGTACTGGCTTCATCCCAGCTGAGTGGAGGACAGCCACCATCATCCCTTTACACAAAGGTGGAGCATCCACCGATCTGGGAAATTATAGACCCATCAGCCTAACTAGCCTGATCTGCAAGGCCATGGAACGGATTATCATGGATCTCATTAACAAGGACATTGGCAACCTCCAAACACTTGATCCCATACAGTTTTGACTTCTTTATGACAATCACCAAAGCCATGGAAGAGGGGAAGACGGTTGCACACTGCCTACCTTGACCTGGCCAAAGCCTTTGACACTATTCCCCACTCAGGCATAATAGATAAACTCTCTCAACTAGGCATCGATCTATATGTTACCAGATGGGTAGCAAACTGGCTGACTGATAAAACCCATGTAGTCAAAATAGGGGAAGCCACCTCAAGCAGTAGACCTGTAACAAGTGGCATACACCAGGGTTCAGTCTTGGGGCCTCTATTATTTGGGATATACTTTTCTGATGTGCAGGCCAAAACCAGTGAGCTCTGGCTGGCCAGTTTTGCAAATGACTGCAAGCTTGGTGCTGTCATCAATTCCTCTAGTGATGTGGACATCCTCCAAGAGGGTCTTACTCAGACAAATGACTGGTGCCAGAAATATGGCCTCAAGCTGAATATCAAAAAAAGGCATCATCATCCTCTTTGGGGAGAGTCACATCCCCACAAATTATCACATTAATAACAACGTCTTAAGCATGCAATTAGTTGTAAAAGATTTGGGCACCCCGGTTGATAGCAACCTGGCTTTTGACCACCATGTTGCTTCCATTGTACAGAAAGCCTTCTACATAGCCCACCTCATAAGTAAGGGGATCTCACCCAGGGACAAGGAGGTCATAACATCCCTGTATTCTTCCCTTATAAGGCCCATTATTGAGTACAACATCCCTTTTGACATGTACCTCGCAAAGCACATGCAGCAGCTGGTGAGACTACAGAGGTTCTTCACTAAAAGAATCCAGGGCCTCAAACATGTACCATACACAGATAGGCTAAAAGCCCTATTCATCTACTCAGTTTTATACAGACTCCTCAAAGGTGACCTCTGTCTGGCATACAAGGTGTTCACAGACCACACCTTGATGGGACTGCCAGATATCCGCAAGTCAAGCTACACTGAAGTAACCCACATACGCAGCCTCAACCTGGTCTGTGACATCAACAAGACTTGTTGGTGGGACAGACTGTGTCCCAGAAACTCCCTCATCTATGGAACGGACTCTCTCTCCACATCAAGCAGAGTACCTCTTTACACCTTTTTAAGCACAACCTGGATAACTGGATGGGAAACAGAAAATATACCCCTGGGATTCTACCCGTGTCCCTGCTGGACAGGGGCATCAAGTGCTGAGTTGTCTAAACATGGGCTAAACTCTTGGCTAGGGTTATAAGGGCCTCAGGGCTAATAGCCTAGTAACTTCCTATGATCCTATGAAAAGAACAGATGCGGATATTATACCTAGATGCTTTGTATTTACCTGGCTTGAATAATTCCTTTTGAATAATATATATTATATATGATATTTGATATTCTTGTGCTCTAGAATGTGTTGCATTTTGGCAGAGTGTTCATGCCCAATTTAATCAATTATGTAATATTAGTATTTACTATTAAGTGCTGTTGATTGTGATATGATGGAGGAAGGTAAAGTCATGTGACCTGCATTTATCCCTTCGAAAGGACCTCCATTTTATTTACAAACTGAGGAGGGCCAGAATGGTATGAAACCTGGTTTGCTGGCATTTCTTTTGTTGTTTTTTGTATCAATTTTTTTAATTAAAGTCTTAATTTTGACAAACATCCCTGCTACCTCATTTCTCCTATCACTACTATTTGCTAACCCCATGTTTACAAAACAGTACAAAAAATCACTTCTGCACACAGTAGTCCCACATACTACATGTCAATGCAGTTTCAACCAATGGCAATGAAAGAAAAAGCACAATGTAAAGCTAATCAGTGTAGCTTCATTTGTCTGCTTGTAAGATAGCCCAAATCAGTAACACAGGTGCATGGTTAATAGCAAAAATCCCATGAAAATAAACTAGATCACATAATCATTTACTTTAGAGAGACAAACAAAACACAAGCTTTAGTTTACGGCTTTCAATATTTGGAAGATATTAATACGCAGGGCATGTATGAGGTGATATAATTTAATAAAAAGAAGCAAACACAGGAAGGCACATAAAGATTGGTGGAGGCAGGTGTAATGCTGTTCAGCAGTGACTGATAGAAGGACTACTACATACCTGTATAGAATGTGTAAAGAAGAAAAACAGTCGCAGTGGGGAAGACAACTTGCAGCTTTGAAAATTAAACATCTCATATAAGAGGTAAACAGTCTACAGTATCTATTTCCATTTGCTCCTCGACTATATTTTCTTCTTCTTACATTATATTGTACTTAAATCATAAAATAACTTAATAATATCACAGTGTATGGCCTTCTGTTAAGTATTGCTTTATCTTAATATGCTGTCTTTCCTAACATTTAGGGCTGTATGACTTTTTTTCCTACATATTGTTTACACCTTCTTATAAATGTTCAACCTGTGTGAGCCGTAGTTAAAATACGTGTTTACTAATTAAGGATTTTAACATAATTCAGCTGCACCGAGAGTGAATGCAATGTAATAACGGCAGTATAACACACTTTATCTAGGAAGGGTACACAGTCTGTCTGAAGTACATGGGAACTAAATGCAGACACATAGCACGTGCAAGCTGCAAAGTATAAGACCTTCTGACTTCCTGAGGAACAGCAAGGTGATGGAGTTAAAATCAGGTGAAGTGGGGCCAGGGCCTATACACAAGGAAAGTAAAATGACTTTTATTTTGTATGAATGAAGCCTCAGAAGTGGCAGCACTGTTTGGAGTGATAGTTTCCCTGCAGTGCATACATCAACCTTAAAATATTTCTATTTTCTGTAAACTTTATTTGCACTTTCTCAAGCTATACAAATATGTCATGTGTTTCAAGTCTATAAGTAGTGTATTTGAAGCATTAGTAATAAAGGAAATCCTGTGAAAAGGGTGAGACAGTATGCATTTTAAGATGGAGATGTTAAAGACAATGCAGCCCTGAGCAATCCTTAACACCATTTGTAGAGAGAGAATGGCTGCAAAAAGTACAGGGAAACATTTGAAGTACTTTGCATATTAAACAAAATGATGGCCTGAAATGTAAAAGTACTTCCTTCTGTCTAAGGAATTTCTAGAACACATTTATCTGCTTTGTTGATGCTTCCGGAATTAATACATTACGCAGAGTGGAAATGATACATGTATCTTTCGGGTCTATATTATATTTTCAAAAGTTTCAAACATCAAACACCATATGGTCGACACCATATGAGCGATGTTTGAAATTTCGAAAATATAATAAAAAAATAAAAATAAAAAACTATACTTACCTAAACGCTGTGCCCCTCACACCCCCGCTACTTAAATATTCCTACTCCGAGATCGCACTGCATTGAAGTAAAGGGAAAATATTCCCTACAGCGATTTTCGTGTTATGTGCACTACGTTTCGACCAGTCGGGTTCACTCAATACGCATTTGCTGTTCACAATTTTTGATCATGCGATAGGAACCCATATCTTTCAACTTCATACCACTGCAAAAAAGAATACAAAACTACACGCGTGCACACACACAGACACACACTCACATGTATGCGTACACACACACTCACACGCATGTGCACGCACACACACACACACACACACACACACACACACACACACACACACACACACACACACACACACACACACACACACACACGCACACACACACACCCACACACACACAATTTTGAAATAGAAATGCAGCAAAGAATGACTGTAAAGATATATCCTGCAACTCATCACTGAAATGAGAAATTAAACACTGCATTCGCTTACTAGTGACCTGGATAATTAAGCAAGTTCTTGCCTAAGCAGCAAACCCATCAATCTCTTTGGAAACAAAAAAGTAGAGATTCCAGTTTTGGGTTAGTAAAACAGAAAAAATTAATATAATATTGATTTTCTTTATTTCTGTATGACATACAGAATATATACACACATACATCTTTGCATTCCTATCTTCTTAGTAAAGAAATGCACTGTCTTCATTTCTCAGAAAAATGCTTGCAGTGCATCACAGTAATGAGGAGATTTCATATTTTGTTTAAGTTTAATTTATTTACTAGCTAACTGTGTACAGTTGAACACAAGTTTGCATACATTAGTTGGGGATTTTTAAGAATTAGGGAGTATTTATTTATTTATTTAACATTTGTTAACCGGGAAAGTCTGACTTGGAACGAGCCAATTTTCAGCGGAGGCTCGGGGAGAAATGCAACAGATGCATGTCTTTGTAATGTGGGAGGAAACTAAAGCACCCAGAGGAAACCCACATGAACACAGGGAGGACATGCAGACTCCACACAGAAGGCACCCCAGCCAAGAATTGAACTGGAGAAACTCTTGCTGTGAAGTGACAATGCTGTCGCTGCACCACTGTGCCATCCAAGGATGAAAGTAGTACAATTAGTATTAGGTCCATTTACTTTTCAGAAAACTCCACGCATTTGTTGTTGGATTAGGACTCTTCAGAGTAATATAACTGTTTAGCATACCTGAGTATAAACAGGGTGGTAGAGCACATGCAAATAGGTGTAAACTGATGACGAATGTTGGGCTGATGGTACAAGAGGGCTTATGATTGACAGACAGTGGGAGATAATTGTGAAAAAAATGTTAAGGCCCTCCAATCAAAGCACATGTCACACTTACCACCTTAGTTAGCAGGATACATTGCTAAGGTCTGATTCAGAGGGAGATACTGCAGCTTAAAATCACACAAAATATCATAAATTAGTAAAATCAAAGTAAGTCTGGCCACCACAGTTTATATTGCTGCTAGCCAATGTCTCTTTACAGCACCAGAAATGACTAAATATAAATAGTATGAGGGCCTTATAGGTTCATAGGTGGGTACTAGGCTATTGGCCCTAGGGCCTATATAAGCCTAGCCAAAAAGGTACCCTGGCTTTAGCCACCCAAGAAAATTATTTTCCTGTGCCCCTGTCGAGCAGAGCCACAGAAGTGATCCCCGGGGTGAATTTCCTATTCCCTTTGCAGTCATCAAGATTTTTCTTGAAGAGTGCTAATGAGGATCTTTGTTTGATATAGATAGGTAGTTTTTTGCAGAGTATGAGTAGTCTCTTGGACAGGAATCTATCCCTCCAGCATGTTCTGTTTATTGTGGTGACAAGGTTTAGTTCCCTAGAGCATGTAGTTCAGCAGGATTGGGGTTTCTTTAAGTTGAGGATGTCCAACAGGTCTGGGTTTGACATAGCTTTGTATGTCAGGCAGAGATTGCCTCTGAGAGGCGATATACGACAGAGTAAATCTGGAGTTTTTTGAGACAGTCTGCATAGGGCATCTGTTTGAGGCCATTAATCCTCTTTGTGAGGTATTTCTATGGCTTTTCCAGTTGTTGTAGATGTCTTGTGAGGTACATACCAAAAGGGGCATTGTACTCTATAATGGGTCTAATGATTGATGAGTAGAGGTGAACAATTACCTCTTTTTTCCTGGATGAGAAACTTTTTGTGATGAGGTGTGCCATGTAGAAGGATTTCCTGACTACTGTGGTGATGTGATTATCAAAGGAGAGACTACTGTCCACCTATGTCCCAAGGTCTCTTATCACACTTTTGGTGTTAAGCAGACTACCACCTATGTGGCAGTTCATGGGTACAGAGTTTTTACCAAAAAGGATGACAATGCATTTTTTGGCATTGAGCTTGAGGCCATGGCTTTAACACCAGGCATCTGTCTCAATGAGGCCCTTTTGTAGGATGTCAACATCATTAGGAGTTTTGATTATGGCTCCTAGTTTGCAGTCATCTGCAAACTTCATTAGCCAAAGACCTTCTGTGTTAGCCTGTACTTCAGAGAAGTAGATATCAAACAGGAGAGTACCCAGGACTGAACCCTGTGGTACTCCACATGTCACTGGTCTGAAGTCAGATTTGGAGTGTGCTACTTTCACAGTGTGGGTTCTGTCAGTGAGCCATTTGGCAACCCATCTTGTGACATAGGGATTTATACCTAGTTTAGTAAGTTTATCTATAATTCCAGAGTGTGGGATGGTGTTGACAGCCTTGGTGAGATCTAGATAGGCTGTGTGAAGCACCTTACTCTTATCTATGGCTTTGTAACTGCTTCAAAGAAGTCTATCAAGTTTAGGAGATATGATCTGCCTTTTACAAACCCAAACTGGGTGCAGTCCAGAGTTTGCAGATTACCAATGTCTTTATTTATAAGTTCCATGATGATACATTCCGTGGCCTTGCAAAAGAGGCTCGTCAGGCTAAAGGGGCGGTAGTTCCCAGGGTCTGTGGTGGATCCCCCTTTGTGGAGTGGAATAACTGTCACTGTGCACCATACAGTGCCACAAAGCCTGAGGGGAGGCTATGATTGAACATGGTACTTAGCTGGGTGCCAGTTCGTTCTGTAGTTTGTATAGAATGCAGCCTGGGATGTTGTCAGGTCCCATGGATGCTGTGTTCTTGGCTTTGGAAAGTTTGTTTTTTCCGGTATAGAGATGGGCTCTTTAGGGGGTAAGATGGGGGTAAAGTTAGCACTGAACATATCTGCAAGGATGTTGGGTCTGTATATTTAGTGCCATTGTGCTGTAACTCAGAGCAGATCTGAGTGTTGCCATTGAGATTCTTAACATAACTATAGAATGCTTTGTAGTTATTGTGATGACCGTGCCCTGGCCCAGCAATCAAGAAGCCTCAATCCTCAGCACTAATACCAGGGAGGTCGTCGCATAGAGGAGGAAAGGATAACTAATACACACAGTAAAGTACAATTTCCTGTAAGTGCACACAGAGATCACAGTCAGTCTGGGGCTGGTTGCTCCCTTGCTCTCCAGGTCCCCAATAAGACTCCCCACTGGCACAGCTATAGGCACCAGGTCTCAGCCTAGCTGGGCAAGCTAAAACCTCCAGTACCCTCTCTGTCCAGCCAGTCCTTTGTGTCCCTGCCAAGTAGCTGACACACCACACACACACACTTTGAGATAAGTATTTATACATCTTCACAGACACTCCTGGTAAAGGCTGACACAGATTCTCCAGCTGTGTCCCTTTACCCAGACTATATGGTAGTAATTACTGCCACCACCCAACTAATAATATCAGCTACTGAAAGGCCCTTAAAAGGGTTTCCAATTATTACTGTGTAATATTATTATCCAATGGTAGTATGACTAACAGTCAAGGCTTATTTTAGAGTGACCTATTGCAATAACCTCTATAAATATGCAATGTACTCTAGAGCTTATCTCTACACAAACCAGCCACAGGTAGAAGGTTTTAAAAATATTTAATAATAAATAATTAAAACACAAGACAAAACTACTACACTACAGAGATATCTAAGAATTCAGAGATCACACAGAAACTTAAAATAATACAGTAGGACAGGTCTGATTTCAAAGAAAAATACATAATTAATCTTTACTAGCTTTAACTATTCCTACAAGAAATCACAGTACTAAAACGTACATGTGAGCATAAGGCAGAGTACTGATAAGTTGGATGTCCAAAGTCAAAATGCTCCCAGTATCTTGTGAGAAATAGTATTTAAACATTACTAACAAACATGTCTTTAAGGCCCTCCCAAATTACATCATTTTTGACACTTAGGTTTTCCCAGCATTCATATTGCATCATCTTAATGCCTGGTCTGAGTTCTCAGGCCACAAACTGCATTATTTAGCAATCTAACACCTGCACAGAAACTTACAACAATAGACGACATTTCACATGTATATTCTAACAGAAACTAGAGCAATAAACCACATTCCACATCTAAATTCTAGTCATAAACTTTAGCCTTAAAACAATGGGCATGAAACCTTCATCCAGCCGCACTGTAGCCGAATTCTAACATGAAAGGGTCACAACATGATTCACTGGGCCAGTAGAGTGCAATGTTGTCACATATTTTGTAGTTCCACATTTCACAGTATTCTTTACACTCAAGAAACATGCCTGTATTTTACATTTATTATCAAGAAAACATGCCTGTATTTTACATTTATTTACAAATGCCAAAATTATATATCAAATTCTATTTGACTAGGCTGGCAGCCTTCGCCCATCTCTCCCCAGTCATCACAGCTGTCTTTACAAACCGTGGCAATTTTGTTTTCATAACTAGCTTTGGAGGATTTTATGAGGAATCTCAGCTTCTTACTGAGGCTGACCAGGGAGTTCCTCCAATCATGGGATTTTACTCTTTTTTGCAGCAGTTTCTTTCTTCTGTTTTAGAGTTTGTTTATGGCAGGCATGTTTATATTTTCAGAGGCTGACAAGAAACTAGTAATGCTTGTATTTCAAACACTTAACAGCTCTATTCTCATGGTGTCTAATTGTCCCTGTCAAGGTGTGCACTCAGAAAGAAGCTGCATCAAAGTGTAGCCACATTATGAGGTCTTAGCAACTGTTAGAAATGCAATACTTAGAGTATATATAGTTACATGTAGATCAAGGTTCCAAGACCAGAGATACTTTTTTAAGCACACTATTTGAATGGAACAGTAGATATGGATTGTCAAGCTAGAATTGATATAATAGCTCAAAATATACCAGAAATGCCTGGTAATGTCCCTTTGTGCTATGAACTAGCAGAAAGGACACTTCCAGTGGAAAACACCTAGTCACTGTGCTCAGATATGTGCCAGGCATACAAAACATGAGTAACTTCTACAAACTCATCATATATATGAGAGCAAAACTTCCCATCCAAAAACAATTTGTTGTGCCTAATACATTGTTGCACCAAGCTGATTTGTGAAGTGAAATTTATGCTTAGATTGTGTTATTAGTACCACATAACTCAGTTTTCAAGTTTAAACAATCAGAAATTAATAATAAAGTACAGTGGAGCAGTATGCACACTGACTGGCTACACAGACACCATCTTTCCAACTGCAAAGAAATTAATAATAATAATAATAAAATATTTATTTACATTCTCTAGCTAGCCAATGAAACTTACGCCACTATTTTGATAATGACATCAAACAGCAATCAAACAGCACACTCATGCTTTCTCAGTTCACATTACAGAGACTTAAGTATCTTTTCAGTGGTTATTCCTGTTAATTAGTTATCATTACACAACAATATTATTTTATTAATGCTTGATTTCTTTTTACATGCTGTATATATATTGTTACCTAATTATGTTATTCCTTGCATACTCTAACTTTCACTATCAGTGTATTGCCTCAGTATATCATATAACTTCTAACTACTGTAATGTTATGGTGAACAGCTGTAATTACCACCTTAGCTCAAATCATAGCTGATAATTAGGGTTGCCACCTTTTGTTGTGATTAGAACTGAATAAAGCCCGCGTCGCTCACACCACCCCTAATGTCACCTATGTCCTCCCCCTTCCACGTCCAATCCACACCCATTACATGACATAGGTGACCACATTATGGGAGGCAGGATATCTGCTTTTCCTGATCATGGACCCCATCGCATTGTGTTAGCAATGATTTAAAAAAAAAAAGATTTGACTGAAAGTTTTAACAAATTATGCAATCTGTTTGCTTTGTTAAATAGAATACCAGAGTTTGTACAGTGTTTTCTGGACTACCAGGCAATTGTTCTGATTACCTGTTAGTCCAGAAAAAAATATAGATATGTGACCACTCTACTGATAATGTATTGAACACCAACACAATTAACAA
>NC_056750.1:193179980-193209980 GCF_019279795.1 Protopterus annectens | reverse complement strand
AAAATACTTACTAGAGCCTAGTTATAAATAAGTATGCAATAAATCAGTCTTGAAGCTCTCTGAATGATTGAACTTGGGAGTACATGCTCATCAATCCATTTCAGTTTTTGTTCCACAAAGGTCAATCCTTGGACCTTTGCTGCTCAATATTCTTATCCATACATGATTAAGGTAACAGTAAATTCAACACTTGTTCATAGGATCATAGGAGTTACAAGGCACAACCCACCCGTAGGGATTCTATATGAAATTGAGTAGAGGGATAAAGCCTCCAGTTTTTTAATCAACTAATCCGTTTAGCTACAATCCTATGGAGTCTCTCCAATTGCTTAATATGCTTAGTAAGGTACATACCAATGGGGGCATTGCACTGTAATGGGTCTAATCAATGCAGAGTAGAAGGTGTTGTAAACTTCTTTAGATATGGAAGAGTTACCTTTAGCCATGAGCTGTGCAATGTAAAAAGGTTTCCTATTGACCTTTGCAATGTGATGTTCAAATGTAAGGGAGCTGTCCACCCATATACCAAGGTCTGTCACGACAGTTTCATTTTAAAGTGGTGTGTTATCTTTGCAGGTAGGAGACAAAGGGTGCTTAACAAATGCTACAATGTTGCACTTTTTGGTATACTGAACTTCAGATCATTTTTAATTGACCAGCAATTGCCAAGTGTAAGCTTCAACAGGAATGCATGCATGTCAGATGGGGACTTGATGATGACTCCAAGAGTACAATCATCCACACACTTTGTTAACCAGAAATCTTCATTTGAAAATTGGAAATCAGAGAAGCAGATATCGAATAGCAGCTGTCCCAGAAGTAATCACTGTGGGACTCCACTGGTCACCTTCATGTTCTCAGAAGATGCTCCCTTCACTCAGAGTATGAGTCCTATTGTTAAGTCAGGTGGCTTTCCACTTAGCCACATGCTTGTCAGTTTGGAGTTCATTCAAATTTTTTACTATATTTGCATGTGGTATAATATCAGTGTTTATATCACGTTATCGAAAATGAAAATAGTGAACGCTATTTCATCAGCCCCAAAACATCTAAACATGAAAATATCTAACATTCAGAACAGCAATTTTTTTCCCACAACATAAGCACATCAAACAGCAACCACATACATACACTTAAATTCCTACATCTAATGCTACACTAAGCTAAACATACACTACTATCTACCCACTTACCTTAACCTAAACCCTAACCCTAAGGTCCGTCACTATCGCACACTCACCTAACCCGCGCCCTAACCCTAACTCACTTAAACTGCCCCAACCCTAAAGTCTGTCACTATCGCACACATGCCTAACCCGCACCCTAACCCTAACTCACTTAACCCATCCCTAACCCTAACGTACAATCGCACACTTTCCTGAACCCAACCTGTAACTTTCCACCACAGCGCTAAGAATAGCGAAGCCACAAAAATGGCCAAATGAATTCTTTCCCGAGGAAAGAATTCGCTGTTCTGCAGCTTCGCTATTCTTGGAGTTCACTGAATAGTGTTCAATATCAGAACATTCAAAGTTTTAATACTTTGATGTTCTGATATAGACCCTAATATCAAATGCCTTGGTGAGCTCAAAGTGGTCTGTGTACACAGCTTGTCCATAGTCAACCACCTAACTAATCATCTTAAAGATGTTTGCAAGAGTCCTTAGACAGGATCTACACTTGACAAAGCCAAATTGCTGGGAGCTGAGTATTATAATATATTTGATATCATAGTTAATTTTATCCATAATAATGTGTTCCATGGCTCTGCATACTGAATGTGTTAACCTGATGGGTCAGTAATTAATGAGGTCATGGATGGGACCACCCTTGTGGAGTGGCATTATAACAACTGTGTGCCAGTTCTGTGGGACAAAGCCATTTGATACACTGCAGCCAAAGAGTCTGAGGAAATGGTTTGTACTGCCAATGCTTGCTTAGTGCTATTATTTAGGCAAAGTAGTATAATATTATGTCTCATGGATGAAGTATTCTTCATTTTTGAAGAGTACATTCAGTATGAGCTCTCTCATGATGATTGGTGGCATGATTCCATCAGGGATAGGTGGGTTTGGAATAGATGTTTCAGGGATGAAGTTGGATTTAAATATATTAGCCAGTATATTAGTGATATACACACTGGCGCTGAGTATCATTGCAGATAAGCTTGGAGCAATGTTAACTCCCCAAAATATTAAAACATGTTTTTATTATGATGTGTGCCCTTATTAAATTCTTTATTACAAAGAATTGGAATGTCATGTCACCAATTACATGGGAAAATTTTAGCAATCTTGCTATCAAATATATCTCATCTCACAAATTATTTTATTCAAAAACAGAAAACAAACGCTATTATCAAAAATATTGGGGTTATTTGCTAGATATAATTCTTGACAAATAAAATTTGCCTACAAATTGTCATGAAAAGCTAACCTTTAAATAAGAAATGAATGTAGTATAACCAGACTTTCTTGCATCTTCTCCCTTTTCTTAGTATATGTGTAACTAGATATTTTCCCTAAACATACAAATAAATGGTTAAATTTCTATTTTTACTTTATATATAGACTACCCCCATTCTAACTATCTCTTATGAGACCAAATGAACATAAGAATTCTCATACTTTACTTGACGATGTAGTGACTTCTTGTGTATATATTGTGTATATATATATATATATATATATATATATATATATATATATATATATATATATATATGTATAATTTTCTCGGAACAAGATTGTTGTCTGTTTTCTTTACATAGGTATTTGTATTGTTTATTTGTGTTTTTGAGTTATTGTATTGTTGTTATTATTTGAAAAAAGAAATTTGAAATAAAGAGATTTTGGAAAAAAAAAAAGCTTGGAGCAATGTTTGGGGTCATTTCTTCTTTTTCTGTTGGAACTAAAGAAGGATTTATGGTTGTCTTTGAATTCTGCAGCTAGACTAATTCTGTGTAATGATTCCATTTTTTCTTATGTCCCATTTTATCTTATTATGTACCTGTCTGATGCTCTCTTCAGTTTGGGGGTCATTTGTTCTGCTATATAGTTTTAGTAGTTTCTTCCGCTTATTAAATAGTTTATTAGTGCTACAGGTCCACCATCCAGGTTTGCTTATAAACCTCCTCACTGGCTTGGATTTGGTATGAACTACCAATTTTAATATAAATTAGGACAAATAATAATAATAAAGAAATAAAATAAAATAAAAATAATATTTTTTCCAGGTATTTGTATAACTTTTCTACATAGCTCTTAATATTTGTAAATAATATCATTGTACTCTAAATTTGAGATTATCATATATATTTTGGAGGTTTGTGCATTTAATGTAATTGAATTCTGTGGCATTTGTTTCCATCACTTTGCAGGGTTTACATAGAAGGTTATCAGTTTGTTGTCAGACTTGACCACTAACAGGGATACCTTGAGAATTCTACTTACAGATTCTAAGTTTGTTAGAACTAGTCAAGTATATTCCATTCTATAGTTCGTTTATTTACAATAGGATCCAGAGAGTTCTTGTTTAAAAAGTCTAAGAATTTTTCTGCATATCATATGTTGGTGGTGTAGGTCCCCCGCTTAATCAATGAGCAGGTGAAATCACCTAGGATAACTGCATTCCAATTTATGGGGAGTTTTTTAAAAAAATAGTTAGGAATGTTGTGCGAATTAATGTTGATGTGGATGGAGTTCTGTAGCCTGCAGTGATCAGATAGTTAATCCTATTTTAATGTGATTTGAATCCCTGGAAGCTCCTCCTACGGGCTCTAGGGATTTGTCCTCAGGTAATGTGGTTCCTAATAGATATGGAGATGCCACCACAGTTTCTATCAGGTCTATCTAAATGTTAAGTACCAAACCTAGGTATTAAGGGGAGTGCTCTCCCAACACTTAAACTAGGCCTCTGTCATGCCACAAACATGGATGTGCTCCAAATGCAGGAGAGCTTTAATGTCTGGTAGTATGCTGTTTAGACATCTGGCATTAAGTAGGATCAGACTGACATTTTGCAATGGTAGCTTTGTTTTGGACATTAGGTTGGAAGGTCCATTAGCTGCAGCTTGCCTACAAAAAGGCATGATGGGAGCATCAAACATTTCTCAAATGTGCAGAATCTGTGGAATGTGAAGTACAGACCATCTTTGGCGAAGCATGTTTGATTGTCCACATCATATCACATGCTGTATCCCCCTAGAATGACAACAGGTGTTTAGCCAGTTGTTAAAGCACGTCATCTTTTGGCATAATTTTTGGTGATGGAAGAATTCCACTCAAAATTACACACTTATTTGTAAGATGTAGAAAGAGGTCTATTAGGTGTGTGTGTGTGTGTGTGTGTGTGTGTGTGTGTGTGTGTGTGTGTGTGTATATATATATATATATATATATATATATATATATATATATATATATATTTATATTATATATACCTCAGTGTTCTGCATGCCATGTTATTTACCCCAACATAGACTACCATCAAGCTATAATTATATTTGTCCACTTTAAGGATCTTAAGGACCACTGTAACAATGTTGGCCACTAAGTGGCAATTCACCATCATCCTGTTTTTTGTCAAACCTTGTGAGTGCAGAATCCAAGTGTCTAATTAAGGAGTCACCAATCACTAGTACATTTCTGTTTGTGTCTGAGGAATGCTTAAATATCACTATTCTAGAAGGAGCTGTTTCCCTGTAACTCTCAGTAGATATGACACTAATCTGTGTTTCACTGCTTAGTATATGCTGGGCCTTGCACCTAATTTGCTATTGTAGGTCGGGCAATAATTGTTTTACATCCTCATCAATGGACAGTTTAGTGTGAGTATGTGTAGAGTATGGTGTAGGTGAATGATGCCCAAAGGATGTGATTTGACTATGTGCTTGAATCTCTCATGATTATGATGACACGTTAAGAATAGATCATTATCTGTGAGTATCAGGCAATTCTTACATTGTTTGTGTATACTAAGTACTATGAATCGGGCAACAGATGGTGGACTAGCTGCCATACCCTTCATTTTGACCAAGGGTGTAAGCTATGTCAGGGAAAGATAAGAAACTGTACACGTTTTTGTTTCTGAGTTGAAGTATTCAATTAAATTAAAAATATAAAAATAAAAATAGTTAAAGAAAAATTAAAACAATAGAAAAATGATAAATAAAAAAGTTGAAACTTGAGAACATAAAACAGTAAAGGAAGTGAATAGATTACGTTAAAATATTTGACTATATAAATAAAACAGCAGATGAACTAAATAGTCTGGTCAATACTGGCTGTGTAATTGGCTTCAGTCTTGTAACTAAGTCCTGTGTTTTAACTCTGCAATTAATACACCTTAACTAGGATATGAAATTGACTGAGATATGTAAGACAGCATTTAAAAATGTGTCTGTCAAATACAGCATTGCCCAGAGTTCCACCCGCCCACATTAAGCTGCTGAGCTAAACTGAAAGAACCAATAAGAACGCAGATAGAAATACAATCAATATCTACCCATCAGAAATAGCAGTAAATTATCCCCAGCCATGGAATAGCCATTACTGCTGTTAGAATTTTTTTCACTCTGGCTAAAAATGCAATTTTAATTACAATTTACAGCAAAAAGTAAACACAGAAGGGTGAAAAAAGCGTGGAACATTATAGGGAAAACAATTTTATTAGAAGTATGGAGAAGCAATTTAATGAACTATCAAGGAAAAATACCCAAGAGTAACAAAATGGAGAATCTATTAAACTCACAAGTAGCCAGGGGTTTAAAGAATGTGCAAAGTAAGCCATTTTAACTGAAATTAAGTAAACTGTCAAGAAATTGATAAAAAGCTGCAGAATCACAAGAAAACACTTAGATTAACCAGAGGGAATACAAACACATTGATAACCTGACAGGTGACTGTTTAAAACACAAAGCCAGTGACTTTAGTCACACAGACAGTAAAAAAAATGTATACAATTCAATGAAATAGGCAAACAAGAAATGACAATGCAGAAAGGATAAGTACAACAAATAAGGACACTTCACATTTTAATATTGGTAGTTTAATCTTGAATAATGCAGGAAATGTTACCTCAGTACATGTCCTTCAGGTTTCTCTCTAGGAATCTTGAAAAAAGACAATTGAACATGATTACAAAATGCTAAGCTGAGGGGCTAATGTGAACAAACCGAAAGAAGGCAGCAAACCAAAAGGAAGGCAACTAGAACTGTCTACCCATCAGAAACAGCAGTAAATTATCTCCTGCCTCTGATTAACTTGCCACTGCTCTCAGCAAATGTTATACCCTGACATGAAAACCAAATTAAGCAAATGCAAAAGTGTGAAAAAGAGTGGAAAGTTACAGGGAAAGCAGTTTTATAGCAGTATGGATATGCAATCAAATGAGTTATCAAAAGAAAAAACACACAGCGTAACAAAATTGAGGACTGCGCAATGTGCAGATGACTCAACAGTATTATGATCAGTTAAACCATTAAATCAACTCCAAATCATGAAGAAAAAAATGTACCCTAGAAACAATGAACAGAATCTCGTTAACTGTCAAAAAAACAAAACTAGTTTTCCCTAATCATGAAAGAACCCATACACAGCATACAAATTTCAAATGCGCATCTCTAGGCGTCACTATAGTTGAAAGCGTAACCCATACTAAAATTTATAGATTCATAATCGAGCACAGATTGAGATGATGGCCATATAGATTACATCATACAAAAAATGCAACAAAAAAAATGGGAATGCTATATAAAGCAAACATATATCTTGCAAAATAAGTTACGTAAGTAACTGCAAAAACAGTTGTCTTTCTTAGCTTGTTATATGCTTCTCCAGTCTTCACTTATATTAATAAATTATTCATTCATAAACTGGATAAAAACTATAAAACATCGTATAGCACAAACCAAGTTATAATGACAACAGTTTAGTACTGCCTTGGCAACTCCCAAATGAAGCTAGTACATAAGATTTTATATAAGCCAAACAAAAACACCTCATCTGTGAATCATGTTCAGAAACACAATCCCTCAACACAGGCCACATACAAATATCAAAATCAGCTATTTACTGTTACAACTTATAATCACTGTGGAGATTTCTATTAGTCAGAGCATGCAGTGCAACTGCAGAACTCCTTTCCTCTAGACATCAGATCAGATCAAAACAATAAGACAAACCAAAAAAATTAAATCATTTTTAATCAATTATTTGAACTGCTGCAAATAATAATGTCTAATAACTGAGTCTTATCTTTAGAACAAATTAATCTACTAATTATTTTTTCTAACACATGCTAGGCTAGAAAAAAAAAGAAAATTTCTGCAGTAAATTTTCATCTGTCCTTCTCCCTCTTACTTCCAGGGAGTAAGACTTTTTCTTCCCAGTTATCACTCTATCACTTTTTTTGGGTGGTCAACTGAGTCTGTCAATGTTTCTGCCTTCCTGCACCCAGCTTATCAAGTGATATTGCCAACAGAGTGAGAACTCTGTCTCCCAGATGAGATGAGAGCTGGGTGTTAAGAAGTGGGCCAGTTTGATAATCTTACAAACTGTAATATCCTTACCCTATTGTCAGTCTGTGCACTCCATAGCTACTGCTCCCTGGAGGTCCATACACACACAATAATGCAGACACAGCTTTCCAGTTAAGAGGTATGCTGATATACGTGTGCAGTGCTAACACGCTAGGTTTTTTGTTGCATGTGATACACTTGCACTCCTGTGGGTGTCACCAATGCACTCAGGTAAGCTGCCTCCATTCTACCAGGACAGGTGAGCTGACATTGGCCACTCACTCTCATTACCTCTACGTGGTCCTTCTAGCACCTGTGGCATTAGCCAAACAATGGCTATCTAGATCTGAGTCAGGGATTTATCCCTCGATGCAACAGTGCTGAGCACACTGCACTATCTGTTGGAAGGTGCTGGCAAGCTGTGAATGGTCACGACACTCAGTAGCATTAAATCACCTGTGAATCTGTGAAACTATAAACCATTCATCAATCCATTCTTTTGGAGATGGTGCATGAAATTATGGAGCTATCTGATTAAAAAAAAGTCCATGTCCTTACTTTTACAATGACCAAGCCCATGTCTTTTGTGACATTTAACATAAAATGCATTTCTTGGTTCAACAAAATTACTTTTAGTTTTACAACTTTAGGGAAAAACTTTATTAGGATATTAAAAATAGCTTTAGCAGTTAGTCTCCACATAGGAAAAAATAATGTAAAACAAATGGCACTCCATAATCACCAATATACATCTGTGCCCTTTTCCTTTAAGTGCAACCTGTCAGGCCCACTAAGAAGTCTATTCAAACACGGCCTCCAAACAGACTGCATCTCTAGGGAATGGAGGACTGCAACAGTCATCTCTGTAAACAAAGGGGGACCATCAACACACCCAGGGAATTTCAGACACATAAGTTTGACAAGTCTTATATGCAAGGTCATGGAAAAAATTATGGACCTGATAAACAAAGATGTAGAAAATCTTAAAGCACTGGAGATGCCCAGTTTGGTTTCATCAAGTGCAGATCATGCTTATTAAACCTGATGTATGTCTTCCAGAAGGTCACTAGAGCCATGGATGAGGCAAAACAATACATACTGCCTACACTGACTTGGCAAATGCATTTGTTACAAAACCTCACCTCACCTCGTTATTACAGACAAACTGAAAAATTTAGGAATAAATCCCTGTGTCACCCAATGGACAGCCAAATGACTCACAGATAGGATACATGAAGTTAGGGTGGAGGAATCCATCTCCACCAAGAGGCCTATTACTAGTACTGTCCCACAGAACTCAGTACTTGGCCCTCTATTGTTTGGAATTCACTTCTCTGAAGTCAAGGCAACTGTAGAGGACTTTTGCCTGACCATATTTGCTGATGAATGCAAGTTGGGTGCAGTCATTGAATCCCCCATAGATGTAGATATCGTTCAGGATGGTCTGACACAGACAACTGGTGCCAGACCCATGGCCTAAATCTCAGAAAAAATGTATAATTACACCCTTTGGAAAGATGACCACCCCTGAAAATTACAACACTAGTAACAATCTCCTAAGACTAAACCTAGTGATAATGGACTTGTGAACTCAGGTTGACAGTAACCTGAACTTTGATCACTATGTGTCCATGGTGGTGAGAAAATCCTCCTATGTGGCACAACTTACAAATAATGGCACGGCATCCAAATCTAAGGAGATTATAGTCTCACTATACTCGGCCCTCATTAGACCAATAATAGAGTACAATCCACCCTTTGGCAAGTACCTGACCAGGCATTTGCAACAGCTGGAGTGTCCACAGTGGCTCCTCACTAAAAGAATACAGGGTGTAAATAATATGTCCTATGCAGACCACCTCAAGGCCCTGTCCCTGTACTAGGTCTACATACTACTGTGGGGTGATCTATGTCAAACCTACAAGGCATTCTCTTATCCAGTCCTGATGGATCTGCTCCAGATTTGTGAAACAAACAGCACTAGAATCACCTGATATAAGGATCTCAAACTTGTCTGTGACATAAAACATGTTGGAGGGACAGGTATGTATCTCAGAGATTACCCATTTTCTGGAACTGACTCCCCGTTCATGTGAAGCAAAGCTCTTTTCTAAGCCTATTCAAACACTATTTGGATCAATGGGTGGCAAATCGCAAATTTACCCCTGGCTTGTCTACTATGTCCCTTATGTAGAGGGACAGATTGTAGATGTCATAAGGCATCGGTATATACCAGAGCCATTCATGTCCATGGGTATTGATAATTGTGAAAATTGGGGCATTAATGGCTAGGAAAGGATTCAAGGGTCGTTAGCCTAGTAACCTCTTATGATCTTTATGATTAAATAGGGATCCAATCATGTTGATGGTTGTCTGCTTAAGGGGTACTTCAAGTACTGGGTAGTGGAACTAAGGGATCCTAACTCCACTCTTACAGCTGTTGTCTGACAGTCAGGAAGGGCAGAAAAGTATTTATGGACTGCAGAAAAAATACAAGGTTCTAAAACATTCTAACACTCACTTCCTATTCTGTTTTTTGCACACACATATCCTCGTAGTATGTGACTAACAGCTAGCTTTAGTGCCATTTGTCTGTCTGTTTGAGGCATAGACAACTGTCTTTCTGTGTTTTCCCCTTTATGATATCATGGAAAACTCAAAATGTGGATGTGGAATGGCAGTAGTTGGTTTATTAACTTCTCTGTAGACCATCTGAATATTCTTTCTAGTTTCTTGCAGTGTAGGATCTTATCACCGTATGTTCTTAAAATTAGGATGGTTAATGTTTAAATTTATTAGCCCTTCTGCATACCTACCTATATTAGTGGTAGCTGGACCAGATTATTCATCCAGGTCTTACCATTCTGACTATACAGTGGGCGAAAACTGATCCTTCTATAACTAGCATGGGTATATTACCACATCCTTTTCATTGATTGATCTTTGTCATAGTCTGTCATAAAAGGATATTTTGCCCTGATATGTGAGATGTCTTTCATTCTGCAAACCAGTTATACTGTCCCAGACTTCCTCTTCCACTATACCAATGGAGTTAATGGAGTTAAGCTGGGATTCCTCATACCACATTTCGTACAATTTTAGGAAGTAAATAAAATGTATCCCTAAGATCAGTGCAAAAATTTACCCAAAGTGTGATGTGCAATGCTATTTCTGGAAAAGGGTATTTCCTTTTCAATACTGTGATTCCATTAAAGGAAAAATGGGAAAGCACATATCACCCTGCATAGGTTAGCTGGCTAAAATGAATTTCAGGCAAAATGTCCAAGTTAATTGCACTTAAAACATTTTACTTGGCTCGCTTTCTGTTCATTTTCTACCCTTTTTTGGTCTTCATCTTTAAGTTCTCTAGGAGATCTTCCATTCCCTGCTCATTCCCCAGCACAAACCTTGCAGTATTTCTTGGGTGAGCGAGGTTCAGTCACCTTCTGTTATGGATTGGCTATCGCACATCTTCCCAGTAGTTCAGATCGTTTATTCACAATAATGGTGCTCTCTTCTGCCAACGACCTTCTTGTAGCACCCGCTGTAGCTCTGAAGAACTCGTTGAAGAAGATCATCTCTACTATCTTCATGGTGCTGTTGACCTTTGCCTGCAAACTGTTACAGGCTAGATGATTAAGTTACAAAAATTTGCAAAAAAGGTGGCTTCTCTGAAGAGTAGACCCAGATGTGGAACTTTTGGGTCCCTGAAGATGTCGTGAAACTTTTAGCCAGTATTGCCAATTTAATTTGATTGCGGTCATCATCAATGATGGACTCTAAATTGTGATATATCTTTTGAGCTTCTACAGAAATAAATGGAGAGACAATCCTGGTCGACTCAGTTTTAGGCCAGTTATCACACTTAGTGGCACTTTAAGGTAGCAGGAGAAAAGCTTCTACATTATTGCTTGCATTTATCTTCCATAGGAAAAAATGATGTCAATGTAATATACTGACTCCACATGCTTGACCCCCCCACACACACAAATGCACATGGGTTTGCACACATTTCCAGTTAACGTGTCAGTGAAGCTGGTATCCCATGGCCATCACATTCAGTCTCTGTTGCAGGTGTGAATTATGTATTATAAAAGCAACAATCTTAGCTTTTGTTGACTGAAAATAATCATAAAATTGCATCTAATATACAGCTTACAACTTGCAAAATGTGATTGTTAGGGACTGCATTGACGACTGTGCCCATTGCTGCTTAGGCGAAATCTAGATTCAGCATTGAACACTTATAAGTTAGTGATGAAACGACATTCACAGAAAACAAATGGCAAAATATCATCATACCGTGAGACATTGAGATGAGAAAGAGAAGCAAATGAAAAAATGTACCAGGATGCTGTTTTCTCCATGTGCTATTTGGGGCAGAAAAAAGAATGAAATAACACTAAGAATATCTAGTAACGCAGAAGTGTTAATATGGAAGGGATGAACAAGGTCTGATGACAGAATTACAATTTTAAGTTTTTGTCAGTAGTTTCTCTACTAATAAAAGTATATAAAGCTATATTTCATTTATTTGTTTCATATTCAAGGTATCAATCTCTTCTCATGAAAGTTACTGAAGCGAGAGAGACAGGCAGGTATTTACTATGTTCTGCAAATGACAAGTTCATGGTGAACACGTGAAGTGAAGCTTTCTACATGTCCACAGTGTAATTTAGAAGGACAGGCAAAGGGCACTAATCCTACAGTCTGTGGTATGATGCAAGACATCCAAGAGACAGTTGCAGGAAACTGTATTAGTCTGAGAACTGAGGCTGCACTACAAAAAAGAAAGTATTGTTTCCTAAATGTGCTGGCAGTTCATATATAATTGCATTAAGAAAAGACCTGCAATCACGAAACCCCACATATAAGGGTGTTAGTGAGTAAACAGAAATGAGCTTGTGAATGCTGGTTATCACTTTTACTGCATTAAATAACATTCAGTCTCCTGTACTCATACTTCAGATGGTAGTACTAAGCTAACCACTCCCATGGGTCATTTTAAGCCAAGCCACTTACCCCATGTGAGAATCAAACCCTCCACCTTATGTCTATAAGGCAAACACCCTAACCATGATGCCAACATCCCACCCTCTACCTGACATGAGCTATTCCAGTGTAAAAAGACTAGATTAGTCTCTGTACTCCATTTCTCTCATTCTTGTATCAGTCTACCAAATTCCCAATTAATTCCTGTTGCTTTTGTTTTGTAACATTATGAAAAGCTGTAAAATCCCTTTAACTTATTAGCACCTATGTGGTATGGAATGTCACACCTCCAGCAGCCTACACAAATCTTGCATTCCAGAGCATTTTTTGAAAAATAAACTTAAAAAGATAAACAAATGTGAACAATACAATCTATTAATTAACAGTACAAATAGCAATGTTTTCAGTAAGAAGTATTCTTTACAGTGATAAGTCAGTGGATTCATAGTCTTTCTATTAATACTATAATATATTATAATGCACACAAACCCAGAATGATATTTTTGCTATAATTTCACAAAAAAACTGTCATATCTGGGAAATTGTACGACCTAGAAATATATTGTTAGGACATGTTTAAGACATACACTTTCATATGATAACAAGAGATTTTTCTACAAGTGCATGTTTATTGAGATATTTCCAGAAATATGAAATGCATGGTTAATTATTGTATAATTATCAGTATAAATAACACTAGATATTACTCAAGATGTGCAACTTACATTACGAATTTCAAAGACAGTTTCCTTCAGCAACATGTAAGGTTTCACCTGATGTCATGAGACAGTTTATAAGTCACTTTTTTTTTTTAAATATTAAGTTGTTGTGTCTTTTGGTTTTTCCTGGTTAAGGGTCGCCACAGCGGAACTCCGGTCCACTAATGATTGGTAGTTGATTTTTACGTGCCGAGTTACCAGCCCTGATGCACAACCTTCAACGAAGGTACGCCCATTCACGCACGTCTCCATGCAGAAGACGCTCTAGCTGAGAATCGAACCGGACAGCGTCTGACTGTGAGGCGACAATGCATTTGGAAATGTTATTTAATTCCATAATTGCTATCAAACAACTAGCAATATCTCACATACAGTGTGATATAAAAGGACACAAACAATGAATTTTCCTGTCTCCCACCATGGCATATCACACCGCACTCCTCAATATCATGTAGGGCTACCGGGAATGAAAATATGAATAATAAGAGACAAACAGTGATTAATTTCTATTAATAATCTTGGTTTCATTTGTTAACAACTCTTCACACTTTCTAATACTGCTTATTATTAACTGGTAAGTCACTTAGTTAAACAATCCAGACCCAAAAAGGGTCTAGACACCATAAGGAGCTATGGGTATGAACTGAATGTATACAAAAAAATCTCTGCAGGTTTGAATGGGTTAACTAATGTCTTGTTAGTTTCAGTGACCTTTTATTCCATACTCCTCTTAGTGTTTAGATATTTTATAAATTTATTTACTTTTTGATGACCAAGTTAGTCCAACTAGGCTACTGGCTTCTCTCCAGGGGAGATCCAAAGGTGCTATGTTTATTTCTATGGGCAATTTGACCAAGGCAATGGGAAACTTCCCCTACTCTTTTTGATAGGTGTCAAGGGATCATTTACATTCACCTGAGCTACCACAGACTCAAATGGATTACAGGTTGCATGCCCTGCTGACTAATGTTAAATTTCTCCCACTGACCTAAAACTGAAATGTATTAACCACTGATAAAATAGTCAGTCTCTCCGTTTGTACGGGTTTCCTTCTGTTTGTCGAAAGTACACTTCATCAACAAACAGAAGAACGAGCCCACTTCCATGAAAGTGCACTACATCGAAAGTGCACTTTTGCGAAAGCCGATTTGCTGAATTGCATTACAGTGGGGATAATGGAAAATATATCCTTTTCCCCACTGTAATGCGATCTGGGAGTTATTATATTTAAGTAGGGGGTGTGAGGGGTGCAGGGGGGCTTGCTTCTGCATAAATGTGATTTAGTGTTTTGTTTTTTATTTTTTTCTGTTTTTCTTTTTCGTTATTTTGTGTTTCATGAAAGTACATTTTCGACAAAGTTCACTTTCGCTAAAGTAAGTTTAAGGGTTTACATTTTGATGAAACGTAATTTAGATGGATCAGCATAGATCTGTTTGTACACACTTCAAGTATGTTAATGGTTAAGAGTATATAACATTTTAGATATTGTTCAATACTGGCAATACAGTTTGTATGTGACATGACATGAATACATACACATGCGTCTATCTCACATTGCCTAGCTGAACTTTATGAGGTAAAGCTGTATCCAGACATAGCTGAGAGAGAGTGAGCCTTTTTAGGTTTGTATCTTGACATACCTAAGAGATAGTGACCCTCTTTATGTTTGTATCCAGACATACCTAAGAGATGGTGGGCCTTTTTATGTTTGTATCCAGACATACCTAAGAGATGCTGGGCCTTTTTATGTTTGTATCCAGACATACCTAAGAGATGGTGGGTCTTTTTATGTTTGCTTATTGGAAGATGCCTTGAAGACCTAAAGGAAGGGAAGAGACCATTTATTATTGTAACATCACAAGGTGACATTGGCTGAGCTTCATATTTCTCATCATTCTATTCCATATTTCTTATGACATTGGATTATACTATTAAATATCTCACTTCCTTAGCTTTTTGCTAAGGTTAAAGTATACTCTCCTGAGATGTGTCTCCTGGTCCAGTGATTCAGTCATAATGCTAAACAAATAATTCCTGATATTCCCATATATGAATGGGATAATACTAGCATCTTTGTAAGGATTTCCATGATGCTTCTGTTCTTCAGGTGGCGTATCTTACAGACAAACATTATAAACATAGCTTTAGGCCCTGCTCCTTAATGCTTAAAATTCTGCTATTGATTGTTTGCATTTTTTTTGGTTCTGTAAATTTACAATTAGGATTACTAGCTAGTGCAAAGTGATCTCATGATTTAAATAGTAATGATTAGGATGTTTGTTTGTATATGCAAATCCATGCAGTTGGATTCTTCTTGAACCTACAGCCACAATCCCATTTTGTTTGGAACATGCTATTACACCAGTAGGCAGCCCTGAACTCATGCATCTGAAGATTGCATCCTGATCTTTGAATTATAATGAGAGAGCAGATGATTAAGTCATTTGCTTCTTAATAAAGCACTATTCTTAACTTGCATGAGAAAGAGAACCAGGCTAATTAATATACGTCAGTTAAGCATGTGAGTGCATGCACACACATATGCATGCGTATATATATATATATATATATATATATATATATATATACACACACACACACACACACACACACACACACACAGCCATACACAAGCATATAAAGAAATTGTCAGAAAATAGACATGTTTTATTTATAAACACCAAACCTGAGATAGTTTGATGAAAGAATGTTCTCAGTTAATTTACACATGCAAAGAGTATATTTTTGAAGCTAACTTGGTGTCCAATTTTCTAACAAATTAAGAATCTCACTGACATAGTGAATTTTTACCACATATTTGAAACAGTCACTAGAAGAAGATGTTAATTTTCCAGCCATCTGTCTTTTTATATTCCCAGTCACAGGATGTAAACCTGTGATTTCAGAGTATGTTATGGAGAAAGTCAGCTTTATTTTTATATTTTACGTCATAAACTCGTGTTAAACTACTATATTGGTAATGCTGTAACTGGGCCTCGTCATATATATAGCTATTATACTGCTGTTCAGGGAGTGTGCATTTGCAGCCCTGTGCAATGTAATGCTTGATACTACACATGATGGTTCATATTTATGCCTTGTTGATGTTACATTACCTGTTTATTAAATCAACTGTAATTTTTGGGTTTATTCTGCTTTGGCACAGCAGAATTTAGTAATTTGAAAATCATGCATTCATGCATGATCTAAATTACAGTCTGCATCCATTACACAGCATCATTGCTACATGTATGTCACATGTATGCCACATGTATTAGGTGGTAAACATCTAAGTTAAACCGATGTTTCAGGTTAGGGCAAATACATTTTGTGAGAATCTGAGAAGGTTTAGTGGACTGACAACCAAAATTCCTAATTCTGGAATTGCCAAGAGAAGCACATGGTAAGGAGTGACTGTTTCAATAAAACCATTATTTAATGCATTCTGGAATCCTGAAAAGGACTATATATATATATATATATATATATATATATATATATATATATATATATATATATATATATATATATATATATATAAAAAATATTTTAATAAAATGTAAGTGGCATCATTTAACAATTAATGAATTATGGTCTTCAAGAATAGTTGCTCCTTGTTAAACTGATTTGAAGACATTTTCCTGAAAATGATTCTGTTATATTTTGTTTACTCAACGTAAATAGACCAAGCAAAACAACATTAAGAAAAATGCAATTTTCCCCAAATGTCTGAGGATCTTGGAATTTGATGCAGATGTTCTGGAAAGGGATGACCAGACATTACAGGGCAGGTGGTGATCCTTGCTGTGAATTAAAACTTCTGTTGAAATTTGCAGTATTAGACTGCCTGTGGACTCACTACAACTTGTGTGGCAATGGTTTTGAACTGGTTTGTTTCCTTTATCCTAATCTCTTTTCAGTATATGGTGATAAAGACAAATTCCTTTGGCTCTTATCTGCTGGCATGTGTATAACACAGGCTTTGATTTTGGCTGCATGTGCCACTAAGTGCACTCATGGTAAGGAAGAGTATCTGGGAGTTGGCAGAGAGGCTAATGTTTCCTATTGCATTGCTCATTACCTGGGGTATTCAAATGATCATCTTGCTTGCCTACAAAGGGTACAAACTTCCACTGACTGTCTCGTGACTGGTACACCTAGACCGTGTCATACCATGCTTGTTCTCCAAGACCAGTGTTGGTTACTGGTTGTAGCCAGATGGGTAATTATGATCCCCAGATTGCACTGTCTCACTTTAAGTGTTATTTGTATGGCATGGACCAATGCTCAGATAAGTTAATAGAAAGAACAAACTGACCATGTGCCATACCTCTCAACCTCTTAGTCCAAGAAATCTGGACAAAGCCTGACAAAATGGGGGGACAAAGGCCCAGAAAAAGGGACATATTTTAAATTTGCTATTATAAACTTAGAAAGTTCTTAGAGTAACAGGGTTTGTTTTAGCATACATTTTCTGAAGGATTTGAAATCTGAAACTCAAATGTATGTCATTATTTAGTGACTTCAGTCCTGAGATCATCACAGTGATTTGCCAGAAAACCACAAATTTTATGAGGAACAGACCAAATATATGAACCAAAAATCTGAACATTCTGCAAAAATCTGGACAGTTAAGCGGTATGCCACGTGCTGCAGTTTCCAAAAGCAATGACCATAAATTATCAGATACT
Source organism: Protopterus annectens (assembly GCF_019279795.1). Lineage (NCBI taxonomy): Eukaryota > Metazoa > Chordata > Ceratodontiformes > Protopteridae > Protopterus > Protopterus annectens. The sequence goes on along the minus strand of NC_056750.1, from coordinate 193,192,059 downwards.
TAAAGAAATTTATGAAAACTAAGTCTCTCTCTTTTTTTTTTTTTTTTTGTCTGTCTGCAGTATTGGCCCAATGTCTCCCCTTTCTGCACATATTTGGCTCAAGTGGGCAAGTGCTCTCCAGCTCATTTGTTCCCTTGTGAAGGCATGATCCAGGTTTTAGAAAGTGGGCCAGTTTGCAGATCTTGTGGATTGTACCAACCTTACCCCCTCAGTACCTTGTCAGTTTTGCTATAGCTAATTCAGTGGTGTATGTGTGCTTCCATACATCCTCGATCTCCAAACCAAAAAGCAAACCACTTGCAATGTAGGTATGCTAGCCACTTCATGCTGCAGGCAATACACCTGCATTCATGCAGGTATCACCAATGCAGTAAGACAAGCTGCCTTCCCCTCCCAAGGATGGGTCAGCTGGCTTCAGCCACTTGCACCAATCCTCCCTTGCCTACCAGGCTATAAGTCATTCCACACCTTTTGGCCCCAAAACATGGACCGAAGCTCCAAAGGCAGTGGTGTCTACATATTCATAAAGGATATGTACACCTCCAGACTAGTGGTCCAGCATAATGCATCTGAGATACTTCAGGGACAACTAACATTGGGTAAGACTGTGGTCCAGGTCATAGCCTGCCATAGGCCCCCAACCATGTCCCTAGACTCTCACTCCATGTTCCTAAGCACCCTGGAATCTATCAAGGTCCAACCCAACATTCTCATACTAGGAGAGTTCAACTACCTCTCCATCAACTGGGAAAACTACTAAAGCACCAATGCACTGGCCCAACACTTCCTGGAATTCATCAGTTCCAATGCCCTGGACCAGTTCATTCATACCCCCACTAGAGGAAGCAACATCCTTGACCTGGTTATTACTAACATGGGCATCCATTGCTATACACCAATAGTCAATTCCTCCCTGGTTAGATTCGACCACAAACTAATCACCATGAAAATCCACATCTTACCCACACCCTCCACAAAGGTATCTACCATGAAAAACTTTTCCAAAGTTGACTTTGGACTCCTAAAAACTGAGGTGGCTAACTTCACGGCACCCATGCCAATGGAAAATAGATGCATAACTGCCGAATCATATACCAATGCACTGTACGAACATGTACATGGAACTAGCCATACCCAACAGAACCAAGACACACTCCTCCAAAAAATGAAGCCAGTCTGGTGGTCCCCTGCCATTAATAAACTATACAACAGAAGGAAAATACTACTGCAGAAAAAGGTGAAGTCCCAAGACTGGAAAAATTCCCTTATTAGCCTCAACAAAAAGTTGAGATCCCTCATCAAAACCTCCAAAGCCAGCTATGAAGGCAGAATTGTGGCAGACACTAAAAACAACCACAAAGCCTTCTATAGTTATATCAAGAATATCCATGGCAATACTCAGATTTGCTCTGAGTTACTGCACAATGGTACCTCTTATACTGAGTCAACAGATATTGCCAAAATACTGATTGACAGATTCAGTGCCAACTTTACCCCCCCCCCCAAAGGACCAATCAGAATACCAGAAGAATGCCAGGCACCCCGCATAACTGTAGCACAGGTTAAAGCTGCATTGTCCATGGGACCCAACAATATCCCTGGCTGCGTTTTACATGAATTACAAAGTAAACTGGCACCACATCTGTGTGCTTTGTTCACTCACAGTCTCACCTCATGCTTTGTCCCTAGCAAATGGCACACTGCTACAGTCATCCCTCTCCATAAAGGAGGAGCGACTACAGACCCTGGAAATTATCTCCCCATTAGCCTGACGAGTCTGATATGTAAGGTTATGGAGTGCATCTTCATGGACCTAATTAACAAGGATATAAGGAATCTCCAAACTCTAGATCCCACACAATTTGGTTTTGTGAAAGGTAGATCCTGCTTGCTCAACCTGGTTGACTTCTTTGAGTCAGTCACCAGAGCGGTGGATGAAGGTAAGGTTCATACAGCCTACCTTGATCTGGCATAGGCCTTTGATACCATTCTTCACACAGGAAATATTGATAAACTCACCAAACTAGGCATCAACCCCTATATCATTAGGTGGGTTGCAAACTGGCTCACAGATAGAACACACAGTGTGAAAGTAGCAGATTCCAAGTCAGACTGCTGACCAGTCAAGAGTGGGGTCCCAAAGGTATCGGTCCTGGGTCCTCTCTTGATTGGCATCTACTTTTCAGAAGTCCAGGCTAACACAGAGGGAATCTGGCTGACAAAATTCACAGATGACTGCAAGCTGGGAGCCATTATTAACTTCCCAATTGATGCAGACATCCTACAGAAAGGCCTCACTGAGACCAATGACTGATGTCGAAATCATGGCTTTAAGCTTAATGCCAAAAATGTGTCGTCATCCCCTTTGGGAAAAACTCACACTGAAGGCATTAAACACGTCCTACAAGGACAGACTCAAAAAACTCCAGCTATTCTTTGTCTCATATCATCTACTAAGAGGCGATCTCTGCTTGACTTACAAAGCCATGTCTAACCCAGCTCTGTTAGAAATGCTTCATCTAAAGAAATCCCAATCCCACCACACCATATGCTCCAGAGACCTCTATCTAATTGCCACAATCAACAGAACATGCTGGAGGGACAGGTTCATGACCCAGAGACTGCCCATGCTCTGGAATAAACTTCCCATTCATATCAAGCAGAGCACCTCACTGGGCTTCTTCAAGAGAAAAGAGAAATCTTGATGAGTGGATGGGAAACAGAAAGTTCACCCGCGGATCATTCCAGTGGCTCTACTTGATAGAGGCACTGAGAACTAACAACAGGTGGCACAATGCCAGGGCACTTCTATGAGTTAGGCTTGTAAAGGCCCTAGAGCCATTAGCCTAGTACACACCTATGAACCTATGATGTATGCACTGCCCATATTGCTAGTCAAACACAGGTCATCTGAGGTACATCAGGGATTTATCTCTTTGCATCATGGGGCTGGGTCAAAGAGTTTGTTCATTCTTACTTACAACAACTGAATGACAAAAAAGGTAACAAAAGCATTTAAAAAAATCAAAGTGAAGTCGTATTCCCTGACGCCAGTAACATACAGATTTTATATATTTAGGTCATCAGACAAGACAATAGCCACCATCCCAAAGGTGGCCCTAATTGAAAATAGGTGACAATGGTAACAGAAGAGATATTATCTAGCAGCACTTCTCTTATCTAAATTAAAATTAATACTTAATATTTATGAACACTTATGCCTTACAAAAATTTAGCCTTAAAAATTAGTCAACTGAAATACAGACACATTAGCTCGCAAAATTATTTAATGTGGAGGAAAACACAAAGATATCTGAGTAATATGCTATTCCTGGAAGTTATTACAACAGTTTCCTCAAAACATACTGCACATAAAATGACAGCATAGCAGATATCCTGACTCCTAGACGGTATCTTATATTGCGGAGTCCAGAGGTAACTTCTGAACAGAGTGCATTTGGATTAGCCTAAAAACTCAGTCAACAAGAAAAAAAGGTAATAAATAAAGACATAAATGAATCATATATTTGGCTTTGAAGGGAAATCTAATCAATTATTATAAATGTAGCCCATCTATGGAAATATATATTGCATTACAGTTTTTAACGGCCATTACTCTAATTAACATATCTTATAAAATATTCATTTTTATGGTGACTAATAGGTTCAAATACTTGTTGGTACTCTTAACACACTTTAAGAAGTATGGATTTGCGATCTGTAAGCAAATGACAATAACCTGAAAATGGTGTTACATGACTCCAGTAAATAAGGGTTTATATCACTTCATCAAAATGGCAGAAGTTCGAACACCATATGTTCGAACTTCAAATCTCGAAGTGCAAAACCATTGAAGGCTTAGAACAGCGGATTTTTTCCCAGGGAATAAAATTGCTGTTTCAAGAAGCACACACATAACACAAGCACACCAAAAAAACAGCAATCCATACACATACACTTAAAATCCTACATCTAACCCTACACTAAACTGTACATACACTACTATCTATCCACTTACCTTAACCCAAACCCTAACCCTAAGTTCCATCACTATCACACACTCACCTCCCCCGTGCCCTAACCCTAACTCATCTATCCTGCCCTAACCTTAAAGTCTGTCACTATTGCACACCCACCTCACCTGCACCCTAACCCTAACTCACCTAACCCGTGCCCTAACCCTAACGTCCACACAATCGCACACTTACCTGAACCTGACCCATAACTTTCCACCACAGTGCTGAAAATCACGAAGCCACAGAAATGGCCCACCATTTTTTTTCCCTGGGAAAGAATTTGGTGTTCCGCGGCTTCGCGATAATCAGTTTTTGAACTTCACAGTTCGAACATACGGTGTTTGAACTGCTGAAGTTTTGACGAACTGATAGGAACCTGTAAATAATTTTAAGATAATGACTTGACATATTGCTGAATTTCAGCTATTATAATGCATACATATAATCCTTTATTCTTCTTTTAAAATAGGCCTAAAGATTTCAAATATAGAAAAAGCCATAGAGTAATGTTCTGTTGGCATAACATCTCATTCTTTATTCCTAGAATTCCTACTTGGTCTCTTTAAGACTAAATTTTTTCACATTTATTCTAGTATGTTCTTACATGAGATCAGAACAGACTGGTGGATTTGACATGTATGCACACGATCATGTCAGGGGATGTGAATGGATCTTTTTTTGGAAGGACAGTGGGAGAAGCTGAGTGCACAGGCAGAATATTATATGGATTGGCTACTCCCTGGATTTTGAAAAGTATTTTTAAGCAGAGATGGTTGTGGAGCCAGGGAATTGACTTATGTTGTTGATGGCGAGTCATTCAAGAGGGCATGGGGCGGGTAAAAAGGCTGAAGCAGGAATGGAGGAGGTAGAATGCTAAGGCAATTAAAAAGTAGACTACATAGCCCGACTGCCTTCATTTGTCATCAATAAAATGTAATGCAATGTCTGAAATATCAAACTAGAGATTTAATGACCAAGTTTGAGTTTCTCTGACTTATCGCTATATTCTAATGAAGCAATAATATAACATGGCTTATACTAATGGATGACTCCTGCACCTTTTGAATAACTTATGAATAATTCAAGGTGCATGTATAAAGGCTATGGTGAACCTGAACTTTAAGTATTGTGGTCACAGTCTCTGCAAGTCATTCAGCCAAGTAACATTATTTCCTTATGTAGACTCAATCTCATTACAGTTTAGGAAACTAATCCCTGCCATTTGATCATTAAATATTATTTTAATACCTTTCATTAAAACAAGGTTTTTATTGATGATTAACATAGTCTAAAGAGCAGGTGACTGTCAAATGGGCTTAAGTATTTGACCAGTATTCTTCTGTGGTAAATCAGAAATACAGAAAAATTAATTTGTAAATATTATATGTAAAAAAAATGTTTTTTTTGTTTCGTTCATCAGTCTTAACAGCATGGGCTCTCCAAGTTGCAGTCTATGCCAGATAAGGATGAAAGTATCATTTGAAAATCTATATGCACACTGTTGGAAATGCAACCTGGTTCATTCAAATCCTTGATAGTTGTATGTGCTATACAATGTAGTGAGAGAGATGGATGCTTTTTTTTCTGACAAAGAAATTTAAAAAATGATCTTAGCAGCAAGGCTTCCCGAATACTAATTACAATTATGTGAGCCAGGTGCTTACATCTCCATGCTGTATATCTTCATTTCCATGCTGGGCACTAGTAACTTAAAACATATTGCATAAGGCATTCCTGACACCCAGCATCCTGTCCAGGATGGATACTGGGACATCGAGGATCACTGGATATGCAAAGTATCATATAAAGGTATACCGGAACATATGCAGCAGACACATAAAGCCACAGACAACAAACAAACAACTGAAAACCACCTACTATTTCTATTAGCAAGAAATTTGGTTTGAGCACCACCTTGTCTTTAAATAATATATTAAATAAATAAATAAAGTAAGTAAGTAAATAAGACCCTCTTTTGGCCAGAAAAGTCTCACATTTAACCCCTGAAAGATGAACTGCTACTGGAAAGAGAATACTACCCTGCTAACTCAGATATGGAGATATGGGTGCTGCCTAATAACCTCCTCATACAAGAGAAAATTTTCCTCCCTACACAACATCACCTCGCTCCATCACTTCACAACCCTTGAAGCACAAATGGAGCACTACTGCTCAGTTCTATCAAGGAAAAGATGGCTCCCAGTCCAACAAAGATGTGATCTATTTCTAAGCAACATATTCCACAAATTGGAAATGTTGGATTCCTTTCCCTTCCAAGGTAGGAAACTTTAAACAAAGAACAGGAGATTTCCATTTATGGAGTCTTACATCCAGCGTCCCTTGTCTTCGGATTCCATTCACCAAACTGCAATTTAGCATCCACTGTTTTTCTGTTCTTTCCCTCCACGGTAATCCATTCCATACACAATCAAAAATCTAAGCAACTGCACTAAAGTCAGATCAGTATTAAAGTGGCATCTTACACTGCAGGATGACAATGCACCCTCTAAAAATACCTGATATAAAATTTCCTCACATAGTTATCTCTTAATATTAAGCTATTCAAACCATGCTTAGATTGCTATGTCATTACTGACCCCAGTTCAATATACATCTATGACATTTTACCCCTCTGCACTTTATGCTCCCACATTTTTCCACTTTTAACTCTTCCATTCTCGATCTAATATTGTATAAATTATATATTTTTCTGATAGGAAGCTACTGATGATCAGTTTTAATTTTCATGTTCACTTATATTTGCTACACATGGTTAAACAAAAACATTTCAAACAGTTAGTTTTACTCATTTTTTTTTCTTTTAATTGTTTTTTATGGTAATCACTGCTGTAGGCTTTGAATACTACCAAGGTTGAGTCTGGAGAAGGTCCACTGGATCTATACCCTGCCCTTGTAAACAAATTCAAATATAATAAACTAAAAATAAAATATTCTATATATCCACCTGAAACTAATGCATTCAAGTGAAAGAGAAACAAATCAAAAAACATCCACCAAAGCTACCGACAAACATTGCAATTTTTTTTTTTTGCAGGAGTACAAGCCCACCTGCAACCCATATATGGAGGGAACAACCACTATACTCCATCACATATAGATACACCAACTTGATGATTGCACAACAGTGGAGAAAAAGGCAAATTTGAAGTGTCGGCGAAAGTAGTTGTGGCAAATAGTACTATTTATTTTTGCATTTGCTGAAACTACCTTCATGGAAGTGACATCTTCCCCAACTAACATAGTATTAGCCATGGGTCTAGATTTTATTATAAGCTCTTTGGTCTAATAAAACATCTGTTATGAAATTAGTCATATTATTTGTGATGATAGGAGGTACTGCCAGCACAGCTATCTGGAATTTTCTAAATAATTACATGTCATTTGTGAATATCAAACTGATTTATACAAGATTCTTATGTTATGAATGTATTAGAACTGTATGTCATGTGTAAATCAAACTAATTTGTACAGATGTTTATGTTGAAAGGATATTTATAAAGTACTTGTGTTTGGAATGCATCCACAGTGTGCCCTACTGGAGAGAACAGAAATGTGCATGCACTATTGTAACTGTTTAAATGTATATGTTTTAACAGAGGAAACTGGAAGACAGAAGGTTAACCTCAGTCCAGCAAACTTTAAAATATATCTGAAATTAAATCACTTTATGGGCTTCACCATAAAGATGTTATCTTACAGGTTTCAATGCAACCAGAGACACAAAGTCTGTACTAGGAAGCTTTCTCCATTGTGTTTGGGGTGAACTAATTACTACTCTGGAAGTGTGGTGGTATGCAATTGTTTTATGACTTCTAACACCTGCTACAGATCTGAGCAAAAGTCCTTGTGTGTGCATTTTTACAGGTAGGTGCAAAATCCTGCCAGCTTCTAGCAATGGGGGTTTGCATGGGAACTAGAAGTCAAAGGATCAGAAGTGATGTAATTCTGCAAGCTATCCCAGAGGTAATATTTTAGATATTATTTTGAGAAGTCTCTTAGTGAGACTGAGCATTCTATATTCTGTCTTGGGCCTGACAATAATAACAACCATTCACCACATCATCTGCCTTGCTCTATTAAGTAAGTAGGGAACAGTATAATTTTCTTAGATTCAGTCAGTAATATAGTGAAACTTAGTTTAGATATTGTTTTTCTTTATTTGTCTGCATCTATCCTTCATTGTTATTTTAAATATTTCCTGTGATTTTGATCTCTGATGTCACTGTGAATAGATATTTAGCATTGCCTTTGTCTGTTATTATTTATCAAATATATTTAAAGCTTTCATTGTGGCTGATCTTTGTAGAGATATTTACGTTTTGAGAGTATTTGCATATTTAGTTGGCAACACTGTCTGGAACACTTCTAACAGCCTTGCTCTTGGTCAAACTACCATCTGTATTAATATTACTTTCACTCAGTATATTGGGTATCTTTGTAAGGGCCTTACGATAGCTGGTGAGGGATTCTGGTGGCAGTGATAACTACCTTATAGTCTGGGCAAAAGGGGGCATAGCTAGTAAATCTGTTCCAGCTTTTCCCAGGTGTGTGTGTGAGGGTGTGTCCAAATCAAATATCAAAGAAGGTGTGTGTCATATTTGGGCAGGGACATGAAGCACTGGTTGGACAGAGTGGGAGAGAGTGCTGGAGGACTTGGCTTGTAACCCTGGCTAAGAACTCAGCTCTATAGCTGTGTCATTGGGGAGTCTTATTGGGGATCAGGAGAAAGAGAGAGGAACCAGCCCCCCAACTAACTGTGTTCCCTGTGTGCTCTTAAGAGAATTTTGCTTGATTGTGTCTGATACAGAGAGCTGCATCTGGTGATTCTGTGTGTGTATCTGTTGTCCTCCCAGTCAATGTGATAACTAAGAAGTGAGCTGTTGGACTAACCTAGGCCTTTACATAAGTCTAGAGATTAATTAATCCAGGCATATTTGTGAATTATACTAAATTAATTTGATGGCTTAATGCTGATACATTCAATGAAAAGTATTTCAATGTTCTTTCACAACAATGATGCCTTAAACTAAAATATGTATTATACAATATTTCTAACAAGCCTGTACCAGAATTCATGGTTTTCTTTTCTTAATTTTGTTTTTGTTTTTAATGGTTACATTTAAGAAAAATGAAATAAATAATTGTATAAATAAATAAATTCATATAATAATGCATATTTACATACATACATATGCATATACATACATATATACATAACATGTATAAATAACATCAATGTCATTGTTCAGCATAAGTACATGAGTACAGCAGTCGATAAGGGCTAATGCAGAGTATGGATATAAAGAAATAGAGATTCTAATGACAATTAAGTGTTATGTGGCCCACTTCTCCTGCACACCATTCACTTGACAGACCGTATGGTCTACTAACTTTCGAAAACTTTTTCCCCATACTCCAAACTTCATAAGCATACCCTTATGCTTATGTCATGAATTATTGAATGTAAGTCATTATATTTGTCAAAACTATTTCATATGGAAGGCCGATCCAATCATCTTCTACCTTCTTTGTGAAGTAATTCTTCCTTGTGCTATATGTGAGCTCTCCACATTATATCCTTGAACATTGCCGTTTTGTTCTCGCACATGATTTTGACACAGTTCCCACTTTGACTCTGTGGGCTGATTCTACAGAGGTATTCAAATATTCTGAAAATCTTCTTTTTCTGCTCCATTTCTTCAAGGATATACAGGTTAGGCTAATTTAGTCTCTCTCTCTTTTTCTCTTTCTTGGTATCTATCTGTCTCCCTATAGGTTATAAAAAAGGCATACACTGGGTTTTGCCCTGTTCAGAGCTCTGAGCTTCTTCTGTTCTGTACTTGCTGTCATACTGGTGATGGCTGAAAAACAACCACCAGTCCACATGAGGTCTTATCAGAGTCTACAGTGAGGAACAACGACATCAAGTTTTCTGCTCATGATGTGCCTTCCTGGATGCTAGAATATTCCAATTACTTTGGGAAACTACTTGTGCATGACATCATTTGAATTACAGAATTTACCCTTTAGCAAGACTTAAAGCCAAGAGATGAGTACTTCAAAAACAGACATCGCCAAACCTTCACTTTGCCGAAGTTTACATTAACAAAACACAAGCTGCTACAATGAAACAAAAAATATACATTTTCTTACATTTTTGCAGGGGGGTAAGATCTCCTGCACCCCCACAACCCCTTACAAATATATACCAACTCATAGATTGAACTACGGTGAGAAAGGGTACATTTCCCCATCCTCACTGTACAGTAATCTCCATTCAGAAGCTATGAGCACTGCGAGACATGCATAGCAGTGTTTCATTGATGTAAACTTTGGCAAACTGAAGGTTGATTGATGTCTGGTTTCAAAGTACTTGTCTCGTTAGTTTAAATTTTGGTAAAGTGTAAATTCATTGATTTAAAGGAGACCCTATGGGAGGCATCAATATATTTACAAATGTTCAGGCTCCCCACAGCCAACCATCAGTTGCTGCCAGATCCTGTCATCTTCCATCATGTATACGCAGTCTGACTTCCCCACCACCACTCTAGTTCCAGTTCATATTTTGAGTCAGTGAAGAGATTGGGTCTTCCTGGAATGATGTCATGTGATGTCATGTGGCTGCTGTGCAGTATTTTCCCACCCTAGCACGTACCTGTCCCTTCCCATCAGTTGGTGTGCAATGGGCCTAGCTTGTCTATGCCTCTGTGTGAGACTCTGAAGGAGCCTTGACCCTCCAATGAACGACACCCCACATCTCTCCACCTGAATCTGGGATGTATCTGATTGTAAGCACCTATCCTATAAGGACAGGCATGCACATCCTCCATGTCTGCACCATAAAGCGTGTAGCAGGACCACAAGATAATATATGTAAGAATAAGAAGCAGCTAATTGATTATTTAATTATTTAATTAACTGACCTATCAGCTCTTATTAAATGGGTGGGCATATGTATATATTTAAGCTTTGCTTTGTTTGTTTATCTGTTTTTATGCCTGATGAAGCAGAGTTATCTGTGAAAGTTTTACTTATGAATAAACAGTTCTTATATAGATACTATCTCGTGGTCCTGGTACACATCTTTTGGTTGTTATTTTGTTACTGTGGCTGTACCAGGTTTGTTGACCAGGTTACTTTTGTTTTTGTTGCACCATCAAGTGTCTGAGCTACTAACTGAATTCACATTACCTTGGCCACAGTCAGGGCTTTATTTCTCTATGTCACTGGTCCAGGCCTGATGCAAGGCACAAATAAATAAAGTTGCTCAATTTGGCCGATATAACTATGTTCTATTAACTCTGAGTTATGAAGTGGCCCTGATTCTGCCTTTAACCATTTGTGCTGTGTCACAATGAAAGTAACACCTGTTTTTCAGGGCTCAAACCATGCTGTGGTGATGTCATATGTAATTCTATGAACACTGTAACTGCTGCAGCTATAGAAAGCTTCAGGAAAGAGATTCTTGTCTTCTCCAAGGCTGGCTGCTGACAAGTGAGGAACAAAAAAAAATGGATCAGGCCAGTGAAAAACACAGTTGAAACAGAGACTGTGAAAGGATGGAAACTACACCAAAACCACAGACAATTTTAGAAACTGGGTCCTGCAGACAGATTACAGGTGGAAAGTAATACAGAATCGAGGATAACAGGAAGTAGGGGCTAAATTTCCAAAGCCTCAAGCCTGTAAGCATAGAAAGTGTGATGAGGAAACTCAACAGCTGTATTTCCAGTGACCATGAAATGTTTTGTTACAGGAAATGAATTCAGATACAGCCCTGCTGGCATCAACCAAGTTAATAAAGAAGAAATAAAGCTCTAGAAAATACTGCAACTCAACAATATACCAGGTGAGATGCATAATAGTTTCTATAACCTGGTCTTTACAGCCAATGAACAGTGAATTTTGCGTACCAATGGACATAACAGTTCCAAACAATAATACAGCAATTAGTAGCTTGTAACCACCTCTATCTAATGACCTTTAAACCAACAAAGAAACACTAGTACTTATTAAAATAGTAATCATATTAATTATATAAA
>NC_056750.1:193134980-193174980 GCF_019279795.1 Protopterus annectens | reverse complement strand
TTAGAGAACAAGCCAGCCCTCCCACATACCTCCTCACACATCGAGTCTGGCAGAAGCACTTGTCTGAACTCTGGATGCTACAGGGCTCAGTGACAACCCGCTCAGCATACCTGCCCCCTAAGATAGGCATGCCTATCCTCTCCTTCTGCATCATACAGCACCCAAGCTGCTAATCAAACATGGGTCACCTGGGCTGTAGTAATGGCTTTATCACTCTAATCCACTGGCACATAGGTAAATAAGATGATACTGGGCTATTGGCCCGGAGGCCCATATAAGCCTAGCCAAGAATTTCACCCATGTTCCCTCAAAGTCAGCACCTGTTTCCCTTGTCCAGCAGGGACACAGGTGAGATCCCAGGGGTATATTTTCTGTTTCCCATCCAGTCGTCCAGGTTTCTCTTAAAGAGGGCTAGAGAGGTACTCTGCTTGACATGGAGAGGAAGTCTATTCCACAGACAGGGGAGTCTTTGGGGCACATATCTATCTTGCCAACATCACAGAGAAGGTTAAGGCCTTGCATGTGGGTAGTGCGAGTTGAGTTTGTCTCACAGATATGCAGAAACTCCATCAAGGCTGGGTCTGAAATGGCCTTGTATGCCAGACACAGGTCACCTTTGAGCAGTCTGTATGAGACTGAGTAGACGGTTAGGGCTTTTAGCCTATCTGTATAGGATAGGTGCTTCAGACCCTGGATTTTCCTGGTCAGGAACCTTTGTGATCTCTCCAACTGCTGCATGTGCTTGGCAAGGTACATGCCAAAGCGGGCATTGTACTTGATAATAGGTCTGATAAGGGAGGAGTACAGGGTTGTTATGACCTCCTTGTTCCTGGATCTGGATGGAATCCCCTTATTTATAAGGTGGGCCATGTAGAAACCATACCGTACATTGGAGGCAACGTGGTGGTCAAAAGTCAGGTTGCTATCAACCTGGCTGCCCAAGTCCCTCACAACTGATTGCATGCTTAGTACATTGTTATTAATTGATAATGAGTGGGGATGACATTTTCCTCAAAGGGGATAATGATGCATTTCTTGGCATTCAGATTGAGGCCATGCTTCTGGCACTGATCATTAGTTTGGGTAAGGCCCTCTTAGAAGATGTTCACATCACTAGGTGTATTTAAGACAGCACCCAGCTTGCAGTCATCTGCAAATCTGGTCAGCCACAAACGACTGGTTTTGGCTTGCACCTCAGAAAAATATATCCCAAACAGCAGAGGCCCCAAGACCGATCCTTGGGGTACACTAGTCATTAAGGGTCTACTACTAGAGGTGTCTTCCCCTACTTTGACTGAGTGGGTTCTATCAGTAAGCCAGTTAGCTACCCATCTGGTAACATATGGGCTGATGCCTAGCTGGGAGAGTTTATCTATTATGCCTGAGTGGGGAATAGTGACAAATGCTTTGGCTAGGTCAAGGTAGGTGGTGTGCACCATCTTTTCTGCGTTCATGGCTTTGGTGACTGTTTCAAAGAAGTCAACCAAGTTTAACAGGCATGATCTCCCTTTGACAAAACCAAATTGTTTAGGATCAATCGTTTGGAGGTTGCCAATGTCCTTGTTTATAAGGTCCATGATAATGCATTCCATGGCCTTGCAAATCAGGCTAGTTAGGCTGATGGGCCTATAATTGCCTGGGTCAGTAGACGCTCCACCTTTGAGTAGAGGGATGACAGTAGCTGTCCTCCATTCGGCTGGGATGTAGCCGGTGCTCAGGGTTTGGGTGAATAAGGTGTCTAATGGAGCTGAGACGTCATGCCTGAGTTCATTTCGGATACAGCCAGGGATGTTATTGGATCCCATGGAGACTGTATTTTTTGCCTTTGAGAGGGCATTAAGGACTTGCTCCCTGGTGATGAGGGGAGGGGGGGCAGGTGCTGGCGATGTCTTGGTTAACTGATGGGGAGGGGACAGGGGGTGAAGTTTTCACTGAACCTGTCTGCCAGCAAGTTGGCTATATCTATGGCTTTTGTGTATGTGGTGTTATCGACAAGCAGATTTGGGTATTGCCTTTGAGATTGCAGATATATGTAAAGAAGGCCTTGTGATTGTCCTTGGTGGATGCGGCCAATTTGGACTTGAAGTTAGCCTTAGAGAATTTCACCAGTGACCTTATTTGCTTGTTCAGACAAAGGAGAGATTGCTTCCAACATGGCACCTGCCCCTTCTTGGCCCCGGACAGCATTTTTTTCCTTCTGTTATTGAGTTTGTTTATTGCTGCTGTCCACCAGACAGGTCTACTCTTCCTTGAGGAAGATGATTTGGTCCAGGTTGCTTTTACATATGTGGGTGGATTGCATGTCTTGTAGGTCCTTAACCCTGGATTATGGTGTTGCTTTTAAAAGGTGAAATAATACCATACTTGCTTTTCTATTTTAACTGTTTTCCCAATTTTACATTACATTCCAATATCAATTCTGTCAAAAACTCCTTGTACAAGCTTTTATTGTTACATTAAAGAAAAAAATTACAGATTATCTATCACAGACACTATCAGGTAATCAGGGGTCCTCATTAGAATGTGTTTTTTACCAAACTGCATAGTCAGCTGTGTACAGGGAATCACCACCTTCTCAAAATTCTAATTAGAGGAAAGTGGAAAGGTGTAATTAGGGGTTAATGGATGGACCATCTTTTAGAGGTAAGACTCCATATCATTATTTCTTTTCCATAATGTTGATATGTCATTAAGTGTGAAGTATTTTATCTGACTAGATGTACTCAGTATGTTGAACAAAAAATGTCATGCATATGCAAAAAAATAGGAAATGTAAAATGTGGTTGCTATGGGGTACTGTTTATATGGTAGAACTAGTCAAACTATGGAGAACAGTACCAGTTGTGCAAAAAAACTATCTTTATCCCATTGAACAAGGAATATAGCAAATGGTTCCTCATTTGGTATTATCTGGTCAGCATTTTCTGATGGTATTAGTGCACACAAGTGTAGGACTGGCCGTAGCTCACAGACTGGCTAGCTCTGTGGCACTGAGGAATAAAGTACAGACTGTAGCACAAATGACTCATGTTTAGATAGTAGACTGTACACTGGAGAAGCCGTCCTGGGAAGCACAGGACTGTCAGTGCCACTCTGCAATTACACTTCAAGAGAATCAGTTAAGTCCTGCAACAAAAGTGCTTTGTGGAAGAAAGTTCAGCATCATATTCCATATGCACTAGAACTCAGAGGTATAACCCCAACTAAGGAGTGCCTGCAATGCAGTGAAGTATCATGGGTATATGGAGTAGTATATTTCATATGCACAGAAACTCAGGAGTATGACCGCGACTAAGGAGTGTCTGCAATGCAATGAGGCATCCTGTTATATATGGAGTAGTATATTCCATATGCTCAGGAACTCAGTAGTATGACCGCAACTAAGCAGTGTCTGCAATGCAATGAGGCATCATGGGTAAATAGAGTCTGTGTCAGATGCAGTGTAGTGTGCATTGCCACTGTTTGGTAGTTAACATGGAGAATCCCATAGAAATAGCATAAAAAATCCCAGAAAGTGACCTAGAATGATGCCAATACTACCTGTACTTCTCTTCCTAGTACATGGAACATGGGCTCTCAGCACCAGGCATCTCTCATTCCAGCAGTGTGGATCTAGTCCAGAATTCATTCTAGATCTGTGACATACAGGGAGGAGGGATTATAGGGTATGAATGATGATAAGGACACTACTGTGGCCCACAGACAAGATTAGAAAATGAACAGACACCATTAGTAACTGGACACACCCTGATTATGTACCTTCCATTTTAGTAACTAGATCCCCATGATTATTATTTGAACAGATGGTCAGGTGTTTGGTTGTGCAGGGATGGAGGATGGTCATGCCAATCATTGAGGGGAGCAGGAATGTGCATACTTGGTGTAGACAGTCATCTGATTTCCCTGGTTGAGAGTGGGAAGGTAACTGTAATGTGCTGACTGAGGTTGGGCCATTTTTCCTTCTGATGTCAGCCCCTTGCAGAAGTAAAGGCAGTTCAATGTTGATTCCCACTGCACATTCTGGCCTCAGGATCTCATTGGATACATGCAGGAGTTGAGAGATATTAAAAAACAATCCCCAACAGCAGTGTGATATTATTCAAAAGTCCCTGATCTCCTCTGTGCCCTTGAACAAAGGTTGGGTCTAGCCTGTTGGAGGCTAAGGCAGGTCTGATAGACCTGGTGGATAAGGAGAGGAACTGGGGATCACTAATGGTCAGCTGTAAGCCACCAAAGAGGTGCACAAAAAAGGGTTTCAATTCTTGGATTATTTCTATAATTAGTCTAGGGCGTCACATTTCCAGATGGGTACTTGTTGAATACGCAGTGTCTGCCAATGAATATATGTCAATTTTGCATAATTCCGCATCTGTCTTTAATTAATTTACCATATGATATAAGGGATTCTGCAAAAATCCGATTACATATGTATGTCTAATTGTAAGTTTGTAGCATTCCCTAACCAGTACACCATCACTGACTGTATCATACGTTGTGATCACAGAAATGCATTATGACTTGTAAAAACTTTCATAAGGAAAGCTGCATGAACCTTTGGGTATATTCCAGCTTTATAATTATGTTGAATTTATTTAGAAAGCCTAAGAATTTTAAACTGTGCCATGCTCTCTGGACTATGATTTTATAGTTCATACTCTACTCATATTAGCAAAATTCTACAGTAACAATAAAATAAAAACTATACCTTTAAACTTTTCTTTCCATTATACAGTAAGCTTTGTGTTTATTCAAGAGTAATTTTTGGTTTCTTTGGTTTGTTGTACATTTTATAGCAACACATTTATTTTCCGAATTTCATTGTATTTCTTTTAATGAGCATTAATTTCTGAATAAACATCAGAGATGTTCTTTTCTTTTTTTTTTCTATTCAGTGCACAGAGGACATTATTATAGTAATGACTGCATCATGCAAAGTCAATGGAGATTTTTACAAATTCTTTTCTTCTGCTGAGGTATATACAGCTATGTTCTTCATTAAAAACAGATATTGTAGCCCGCCGCAGATACCCTTTAGGATATTTCTTGCAAAAGGACAAAATAATAGGTTCTGTTTGTTCTCTTCTTTACTAATCACTACTCCTCCATAAGCCAACACAATGACATTTCATTTAATGGTAGATAGTGTTTCATCGGCTGATTGTATTGGGTTCATGATGATTGATCAATGACTCTTTAATTGAGTGCAGATTTATCAGAAAAAAGGACAAAACAACTTTTGGTGAATGTCAAAGGAAAGTTATTTTTACAATGGAGCAAGCCCCACCTTCCATTTTTTGCGGTGCATCCCACACACCCCTAAAATTAAATAGACCTTCTCCAAGGACAAATGATAGTGGAGAAAAAAATAAAAGTACATTGTCCGTGAAAGTTATTTCCCCCAATTTCTTTGCTAGACTGGCACTTGCTTAAATAGGTGTCAATCAATTGACACTTTCCCACTTTTGCTTTAGGCTCTTCCAGTCCAAAATAATTTTAGGAATATGAACATGCATCCCATGATGCTTTACTTTACTGTGACATTTGCTTAACATTTAATTATATTATGAAATCTGGAATAGATTGCCCATACATGTCAAGCAGTGTGCCTCTTTGGACCTCTTCAAGAGGAACCTTGACGATTGGATGGGAGAAAGGAAATTCACCCCAGAGATCACGTCAGTCGCCCTGCTAGACAGGGGTCCAAGAAAGTAAATAATGTGGGAAGAAATAGCCAGGGAATTGTTATGGCTAGGCTTGTATAGGCCCTAGGGCTGATAGCCTAGTACCAACCTATGAACCTATGAATGCTACAAGCTAAATAAAGTCCTTAAAATTTGTACTGAAGATCCTTTACATTACCATGTTAATATAACATATGTGCTAATTTATAATTATGGCAGGCAAATAATTCTTATGAATATCTGATTGCAAGCAAAGATCTAGTTATAACAAGTGGTACCATGTAAACTTCATGTAAATTGTCTTGTATCACTGCAGAATTAAGTTATTAACTAGTTACCTATATGACTGACTAATTGCTTGCATGCCTAACTAGTGAGGGTTTTACCAAGAAGTACTAATCAGCACACTAGCTAGACATGTCTTCTCAGGATGGGAATGAATACTTCTTTATCAGGGAATAGTAAACAAGATACGAAGGGATAATATCTGTTTAGTGGCACATGAAATGTGGACATGCAGAGTTCCAACAAGCAATGGAAGATGCATTGTGGCATGTGGGGAGAAAAGAAGACAGGACTGATGAATAGGAAGAATGTTAGATGTATGTCTGAATATGAGATTAGGCAGATGGGCTTATTCGACTTTTTGTGTTTGAAATTTGTAAAATGCAGCCTTCTCACTATAATGTTAACATGATTACATAAGAAAAAATAACTGAAAACATTTATAAGAAGGAACAGAGAAGTAGCATTTTGGTGCTTTACTTTAAGTTAGAAGTACGGTTTAGTTAGTGTATGTATGTGGTTTATTTATTTTGTTTGGGTAGGTAATATGTAGCGGGTGGTGGGGTTGGCTGACTATGACAGTTCGTTATTTTATTTTTTGCTGTTTAGTGCATTCGGGATTTTTGTGGTTCGCATTATAGGTGTCAAATTTTAGGTATTCGCGTAAAGGGTTTTTTGATTTAGTAATATATATATATATATATATATATATATATATACACACACATATATATATATATATATATAGAGAGAGAGAGTACTGATATATATATATATATATATATATATATATATATATATATATATTTATATATATATATATATATATATATATATATAGATATATAGATATATGTATAAAATAAAGATATATATATATCTATATATATCTATCTATATATATACATATATATATATATTAAAGTTGATATATGGAGTTTCTGCACTACCAAGTCTTTTTTATAGTTTATCCATGATGTAAGTTCTGAAAAATCACTATTTTACTCCTCCCTCGCCACTCCCTAGAGAGCAAATCCTTTAATTTAACCAAACCTTTTCCACAAAAGCATCCTTATTGTACTTGATAAGTCTTAACTGCCTGGATGCATACCTCTTAACTGCACAGATTTTCGCAGAATGTCCAGATTTTTGCCTCATATTTTTGGTCCGTTTTTCATAAAATTGTGGTTTTCTGGCAAATTAGTGGCAAATCATTAAAGACTGAAGTTAGAAAATCATGACAGGCATTTGAGTTTCAGAATTCATATGCTTTAGAAAATTCATGCTAAACCAAAACCTGTTATTCTATCACCTTTCTAAGTTGATAAGTTCAATAGTAAAAAAAAAAATTGTCCCTATTTCTGGGCCTTTGTTCCCACTTCTATTAATGGCTTTGTCCAGATTTCTTGCAATAAGAAGCTGAGAGCTATGTCTGGATGTTTCCTCCATATCTAACATCCCCCCACAATACACACACACACACACACACACACACACACACACACACACACACACACACACACACACACTGCATATGCATTTTACCTTCTGTATCATTGCAAACTATTTCCAGGAATTCTAATTTACACTATTGTTTATGTTTTATTCTACCATACAAGCAAGCAAGCAACCGAATACCCTCAGTCCTAATTAAGCATTCTGTCTCGTAGTCAACCATAATCTGGGACTCATAATTTATCCCATTGCAAATTAAAACATATAACCACACCCTCATACAATTTCTACTTAATGCCAGACTTATCAAGTACTCACAGTCCTACTAAAAACTCTTTGTTAAAATGGTCTCTCTCTTGAATTCTTTTACTGTTTGTAACAAATACAGAATTCAACCCAGCCCCCCCAACCCATTTTAACAAGCATGCAGTGTCACCAACATAATATTAAAATCTGTCTCCTAAACAATGGAACCTTTAAAATCAGTTAGAACATTTTGACTCCTTCCTAAATACTCGCAACCATCACAGTGTTGCTAAATCTAGGCTGAAACACTGCTTCTTCGGCCTGCTCCACAATGTTTTAAGGTTATTCTTGGGTGCATAACCTTAGACAGGGCAGAAGAACAAGTCAGATACTCTTTCCAACTGAAATTTATAACCAGATCCTCAGGAAAAGTGACTAGCAACTAAACTGAGTAAAAATCTCAAATAACTTACGTAAAATTCAGAATGTTGACACAGCAGCTGCACCCCCACCTCCAACAAAATAAATGAAATGCTCAAGTAAAAAAAAAAAATACAACAGCATCCAGAAAACCTTTTATATTCATTGGAGATTTCAACATAAATCTTCTCAGCTTTTACATAATGACATTAATGAAATATTGTCAAATCTGATCTGCAACTAGACCATGAACCTACCAACCAACCAACACAAGTCTTAGATCAGCTAGGACTCACAACTTGGCCTAGTCATAAGAAATATCCTTCACTACAGCTACTACCACACCCCTCCAATACAGCCCCGTTGACATACCACAACTCCATATTCTTGATCTCATTTTCTCCTTTCAAATCCAACAACCAACAAAAATGTCATTCAGGCACGGGTATCAGTGTGATGCAGTAATAGTCCATGTAGGTATAAATGATCGGAGACCTGAGACATACCTTCTTAGACTATGTTATATCATTGGGATCTCAAGCAATGCTGGGACAACAGCTTACAGAAATCCCCTCTGAGCAGCATGTGTGAACAATCTTTTATGTGAATGCCAGTGACATAAAATAATGCAAAGCTGCATAGAAATACAATGCCTGGCTAAAAGAGCATCAGCCAAGATAAGATAGTGCTTATGAATAATTCCTCTCTTTACCAAGGCATAATTATTAATATAAGCAAATATTTATGTTGAAAATAATTCCTCTAATAATCAGATGTCAGACAACAGATGCAAATTAGCTATAAGACTTTGCAGTTTTTTTTAGAATTGTTAGCCCAGCTACTTGTTAGGAAAAAATTGAATGGAAAGGTCACAGCAGCCTGAAACAAGGGTCACACACTGACACACACTAATGTATTGTAACAGCAGGGAATGAGTCTTCTATTAGAAGTTTTATAAAACATGTATTAATCAGTACTTTTCTATTTCTATCAAAACATTCCTAAACTATATGTATAAAGAATGCAAATAATGTAAAATACATGATTTGTAAAATGTACATAAATGCCATAAACATCAAAGAATCAGGAAATGTATATTATTCTATTTCGTACATTATCTATAGAATGAATGACACGAGCAGTTGTGCCTTGCATATACACGCTGCAGACTTTATATGAAGTTTTTATTAAGCTTTTGTAATACTTTGTAAGTTGCAAATTTTTATTAATTCTGAATTATTCAACAGTAGTAATAATGTAAACTGCAGCTGTAACAATAATAAATACTCTTTCTTATTAGAAATGTTATGATAAGACAATTAAGCAGTAAGAACACATGATGACAAAGCAAGCTGAAGCAAGAAATTATTACTCTGTACTTTTTACAAAAAAGGAAAACTTGTAAAACAACTTTTAAAATAGTTTCATGACCAACCTAGGACACATCGCATGACCAACTTACGGCACAATGTATATCTAAAGAGGCAAAACTATATTTGTCAAGAACTGTATAAAAGTCCTGTACTCATTGGTGAATTTTGTCAGTCAGTCAGACAGTCAGTCAGTCAGCCAAATTAGGTAGTCAAGGAATAATAAAAACTGTACTGACCCTGGGATGCCTTGCTTTGCTAATCATTTATTTTTCTGTTCTTTTAACTGCCTGTATTTTTTCCTCATAGGTGCGGTGCTTGTAAATACTTTTCAGACTATATAAAGTGAGACATCATAGAGCTCTCAGACTATGTATCACAGGCTGCTATGTGCAGCATACTACATGCGGCATTCTACCTTCACTGGGAATGATGCCGCAATATGAACAGAAGATAATTGACTTTAATAACCGACTTAGATTTTGGTGTCATTCTCTGAGGATACAGCACTTGTCAGCATGGGAAGACGTGGTTAACAAATCACACTGCTTTGTAAAGAATGGTGTGCACCTGTCCCCTCTAGGCATTTGAATATTGGCTAAAACATTGTACTTCCCCACAGAGCCTTTTTTAGGCAATGCCAAATTGTCAAACCTTCCGACATAGCAAAACCTCCCTAAGGAAATCTAAAGGTGTTACTGCTTAATGCCAGGAATGTTATCAAGAAGCTCTGCTCTCTGCAATCTTTCCTTACCATGGAGAATGTAGACATCTGTGAAGAGATATGGTTTAAATCTGTAGAAGGTACCCCAGCAGTGCAAGGTTTCAGTGCTTTCCACACATTTAGATCAGCAACTGCACAGGCAGGGTCTAAAGCTGGAGGTGTCTCGATCTGCTTCAATAACAAGCTTAGCTCTGGAGGTGGAGGTGTCTCAATATACATCAATAATAAGCACATCTCTAGGTTGGTTGAACAGGATGATGACCTGCTGTTCCTCCACATAGAAACTTCCAAAGACAGAGTCCCATACCATACCTTAACAAGTTATACATCACCCTCTATATCCCATGAATGCCACAGCCTATACTTAGGTCTACTGGAGACACTCACCATTCAATCACATACCATACTCAAGGGGAACTTTAATTATCCCACTATAAACTGGGACCATACTCAAGGGGGACACTCACCATTCAATCACATACCATACTCAAGGGGGACTTTAATTATCCCACTATACACTGGGAACCCCAAATTTGCAGATGCAGATATTCCTAGACTTTGAAAAGGCAAATATCCTGGACCAGTTAGTGCATACACCAACTACAGATATAAACATGTTGAATCTGGTACTCACACATATGGGAAAATGATGTATCCTCCCCCTCTGGTAAGGTCAGATCAAAAAGCAGTGCCCTTCAAAGTAATAATCAATTCCGTAACCCTAGCGACCCCTGTAACAGTTAGAAACTATTCCAAGGCAAACTACCTTTTATTAAGTGACAACCTGTCAACATTACAAGATCCTCCAAACCCAAATAACACAGAAACCTATGTGGAATTATTTACAGAAGGTCTGTACAGTCATATCAATGATTGCATTGAGGCTGCTGTGCCTACCAGAAGTAGGCCAAAAACTAACTCAAAAAACAAAGCATCTTGGTGGAATCCAAAATTAAACAGGTTATGCAACAAAAGAAAAAAAGTCATAGCTAAAATTAGGATGTGTAACACCAAAAAAGATAAACACTCTCTCATTATACTGAATAGACAAACTAAGAGGATTAGTTAATTCCAGCAAAGCAAACTTGGTGGTAAACACAGCATTTCAGGCAAGGGATAACCATAAGACAGTCTTTAGCTAGTTGTGATACCTCAAAGGCAGCACAGAACAGTGTGTTGAACTGTTGGTTAATGGAACCACATTCACAGAACAGGAAGATGTATATTTTCTGGCCAACAAATTCTGCTCCAGCTTTAACCCTCTCTCACCCACAGCCACCACCCAGGAAAAGACATTTAACAAACCCTTCCAACTGTCAGTAGGGAGCAGGTTATAGATGCACTCTATAAGGTCAAGAATACAGCTTCAGTGGGCCCTAATAATGTTCTAAGATTCCTCCTACATAGCCTGAAATATAATCTGTCAGGGCCATTCTAGTCACTATTCAGCCATAGCCTCAGCACAGGCTTTATGTCACAGAAATGGAGGACTGCAATTGTCATCCCTCAGCACAAGGGTCGGTCATCAATGGATCCCAGGAACTACACATCTATCCTGAATGGTCTCATACACAAAGCCATGGAAAAAAGTATCATGGAAATAATTAACAATGACACAGGAAATCTTCAGACACTGGACTCAACCCAGTGTGGGTTTTGTCAAAAGCAGGTCATGCCTATTGAACCTGCTGGAATTGTTTGAGAAGGTCACGATAGTAATGGATGAGGGCAAAATGGTATACTGCCTATTTTGACCTAAGTAAGTCATTTTATATGGAACCCTACTCAGGCATTGTAAAGAAACTCACAGAATTAGGCATTAACCCCTATACAACTTGCTGGATAGCCAGCTGGTACACAGACAGGGCCCAGGAAGTTATGACTGGGGAGACCACCTCCACAAAGAGATCAGTCACCAGTGGAGTCTCACAGGGCCTCTTTGTCATCTACTTTTTAGACATCAAGGCCAATGTCAAGGGCCTCGGCTTATCAAGTTAGTAGATGATTGCAAGCTAGCAGCAATTATAGAAACCTCCTAAGACACTAAAACCACACAGGAAGGTCCCGCACAGATAAATGCCTGGTATTAAAGATATGGCTTAAAATTCAGTGCCAAGAAATGCAAAATAGTAAATTCAAACCGAATCGGCTCTCCGGAATCAGCAAAACTTTAATGGACCAGCGTCATAAAAAAGCAGCACAAAAACACTTAAGCAGATAAACCAGCTAGAAACAAAAATTGTGGAAAGCTGGTAAAAACAGTTGCTGCTGGGAGCGTAAATTATAGTTAAACAACAAAGTAATACTTAGCGCTTTCACCCGTTTGTTAAGTCGGGCATCATCAGAGTAAACCATCTTGATGCTCTTCACGTACTAAAATAGTTTCACTTACTACACCCACCCTCTCAATTAACCAATTACAGTAATTGAAAACAGAATGGAAGACAATGTAACCAGTGTACAACAACTCAGCCGCTATGTACAAACTCTCAAATAAAACATTCAAATACATACATTGTACATTAAATGTATTAAATACAACAATGTATCAAATACTTAATCTTTATCTACCCAAGAAAGTTTTTTTTAAAAAATAACAAAAATCAAATAAATAAAGATTTATATTTTAAAATACTAGACAAAGAAATATGATCATTAATACCCGGAGGTTTTGAAGCATCTAATCTAAGTTGCCACATGCTCTCCTTCACCTCCAGCAAAATCTTAACATTACCCCCTCTATCATTGTCAGGTATTCTATCTACAATGAAAAATAAAAAAATTTTGAAATTAGAACAACTTAAACTATGCATATATAAAGCGTTACTCATCTTTTTGTTCCTAATGTCTGTTAGATGCTCTAAAATTCTTAACCTTAATTTTTTTATAGTTTTCCCCACATAAAAAGTGGGGCAACTTAAACATGTAGCCACATACACAACCCTCCTAGTGTTACAGTTACAATAACCTGGGCACTTGATAGTTTTGTAATAATTATGAACCACCACATATGGGCCGTTGTTGATAAACTTACATACACTACATGAGCCACATTTGCTCATCTTAGAACTCTTGTAGGGTCCAATGTTATTTTCTTTTTCTATCAGTTCTTTTAAATTCCTACCCCTACTGTATGTAAATAGTGAGTAACTCCCTAATACACTTGTAGTGTCTTTGTCTAGGACTCCATACCATGTGTCCCTAATGATTTTAGTTATCTATTCAGATTGCCCGTTATAGGGTAAAATCATAGCTCGTTTTACTTGCCCCATATCTGTAGATAAGGCCAAGTTGCTCACGTCATGAACCTCTTTCAGTAGACCCCCTTTTAGAATTGGTTTGAAAACCAGATGTCTTTTAACCTCTATCTCGTTTCTTATTTTAGTCAAAACAACAGGAGGATAACCTCTTTCTATAAACATGTTGACAAGACTTGTTAATTCTAACTGAAACCTATCATCTTCACTAATTAATCTTGAAAGTCTTACCATTTGTCCCTTTACTACATTCCTTTTCTGGAACTGGGGGTGACAACTTTGAAAGTGTAAAAATTGTTTGAATATGTTTTTTTATGGTAAATACTAGAATCCATAATAATACCAGCTTCAAGCTCATTCATATATAATAAAATATCCAAATAAATTACAGGTGTTACCGTGAATCTTATATGTAAATTTAAGGAATGTTGTGGTATTATTAAGGTGATCAACAAATTTGTGAATATCTTCAGTTGTCCCTTTCCAAAAAATCAAAATATCATCTAGAAAACATAGGTACAATGTAATATCATGCATAAATTCTGTGGGGAACACCTTATCCAGCTCCCATTGTGCCAATACCAAATTGGCATACATTAGTGCGCATTTGGCACCCATGGCGACCCCTGTAACTTGCCTATATAGTTCTCCCTCAAAACCAATAAAATTGTTTGACAAAATAAGTTCCATGAGGTCTACTAACAATGAACGCTTAACTGAATGAAAAACGCTAAACTTCTCCAGACATGTATTAAACATTTCTAACCCTTGTGTCTGCGGGATAACTGAAAAAAGATTAATAATGTCTATTGTTACCATTATAAAAGGCTCATCAAAGTGTTTCTGTCTAATCATTTCCAGGCAATGCCATGAGTCTCTCAAAATGTGTGACAAACCTCTGGTAACATTTTTGCAATGGAAATCCAGAAATTAAGCCATTGCCTCAGTTTTAGAACCCCTGGCTGACACTATAGGATGGAAGGGTGGGTCGTTTTGATTTTTGTGAATTCTGGGTATTCCAAATATGGAGGGAGTCACAGGTGAGTCAACTAACAAGTAGTGATACTCATTACCATCAATGACCCCCTCCATAAACCACTCATACAAAAGCCAGTCAATTTTCATGTAAGCCATATGCATCTCATTCCTTGAAACTCTAATATATGTAGTAGTGTCATTGAACAGACAGGACATTTTGTTTGAGTAGTCTGTAGACAACATAATCACCACCCCTCCTCCTTTGTCCGGTTTCAATACCCTGTGATTATTAGAAGATGTCAACTCTCTAAGGCAAAATCGCTCCCCTGATGTCAAATTGTTAGATTGACTACCCAAACCTCTAGTCATCTTTCTAAGTTGTAATTCACACATGCTCACAAAAGTGTGTATACATGGATGCACAGGGGAAATAAATGTACTTGACCTTTTAAGCACAATTAAATTGTCATTCATCGGGTTAGGATTCTTGTGAAAAAAAATTTCCAAATTCAGTTGTCTTGTATAGATTTTTAAATTTACTAAAATGTTTGCTATTTCATTTCTAAACATAGGCACAAAGGTAGACCCTTTTTTAAACTGGGATAGATAATCATTAGTCAAATCCAAATTCGTATAATTATATATACATACACTGTCAACTTTAACAAAATTACATACAAATCCAGTGTCAACACTTAGTGTTGAATTTAAGGAGTCTCTCCCTTCCAGTTCATTAATGTTCAAAAATTCAATGCTTGTGTTAAGACTACTCTCCAACAGCATGTTCATCCGTTGTGGCTGTGATGATACCAAACAAGAAGTGTCTACACCCACTGGTGAAGAAGAGTCTACACCCACTGGTGAAGAAATAGAGGGAATTTGTAAATGGGAGGGGGGTGCATCCCTTAATCCAGCATCACAGTGAGAATCAAGGTTAAGGTAATTGTGTGGCAACAGTGTTCCATCATACTGAGAACCACAACCATATATATCTATAGTGGTCTGTTGTTCACCTGAAACCACCTTTGCTTGTTGTTGAAAAACCTCTGCGCCCTCCCCCTCCCTTGTTGTGGCACATATGAAAACTGATTGCGCTCCTGAATACGTTCTGAGCACCTTACAGGGTGAGGGTCTAAAAAAACATCATTCCCCTCAAAAGCATCAGTTTCTGTCAACAAATCGTCTTCAGGACAATCCTCAAATTGGCTGTTTGCATTGTACATGTCCTGTCCTGAGTTGTCCCCTATATTGGTATTAAAGTCCGAACTGGGTTTAAAGTTCACTCGTTTGAACTCCCTAAAATGAGAGTATTTTAGTAAGTGAAGAGCATCAAGATGGTTTACTCTGATGATGCCCGACTTAACAAACGGGTGAAAGTGCTAAGTATTCCGTTGTTTAATTATAATTTACGCTCCCAGCAGCGACTGTTTTTACTAGCTTTCCACAATTTCTGTTTCGAGCTGGTTTATCTGCTTGTGTTTTTGTGCTGCTTTTTTATGACGCTGGTCCATTAAAGTTTTGCTGATTCCGGAGAGCCGATTTGATTTGAATTTACAAGTGCCCGTTGCTTGATTGAAATGCAAAGTAGTACCTTTTAGGAAGTTGGCCACCCAGGGAAACTATCTCATTGATAAAACACCACTAAAAGTAGATACAGTAGTCAAGGATTTGGGGACTCATGCAGATAGTAAACTGGCTTTCGACCAATGTGTGTCTGAGGTAGTAAGAACATTATTTTGTGTCACTCAGCTTATAAGTAAGGGCATGGTATCCAAGTCCAGGGATGTCATCATGCTACTATACTCAGCCTTCATCACACTTTTTAAGTATAGTGTCTTTTTTGGTACATGCAGCAGCTGGCAAATCCAGAGATTCCTCACAAAAACAATACAACTCAATGTCCTATTCAGATTACCTCATAGCTCAGTCTCTATACTCTGTTTCCTACAGAATGTTGAGAGACAATTTATGCCTGGCATACAAGTCATAATTGGATCATGCTCTGATGGACCTTTTGCATCTCTGCAAAATGAACAGACCATAACTACTAGAACTAAGGATTTAAATCTTCCTTGTGACTTAAATAGGACATATTGGCAAGACAGGTATGTATCTCAGTGAATCCCAATTTTCTGGCATAGGCTTCCCATCCATATGAAGCAGACCCCTTCCCTAACCCAATCCAAGTGTTATCTGGACCAATTAATGGGAAATTGGAAATTCACCCCTGGTGTAACACCTATGTTTTTGATGGACAGAGGTAGCCATTCAATCATGCCCTAACATACACTCCTCAAAATAACCTGTATGGCACTATTGTGATACTTTAGGGCTGAGGGATATGTATAGACCAAATGTTAAACTTTCAAAATCACATAGAAATAGCAAAGTAAAAAAAAAAATAACAAAATACTCTTCTGGACATGGAGATATTTTGTTTTCTGACTCCAGACGGTAGAGCAGAGGTTGGAAAGGATTATCTACAAAGAATAGCTACTGGCAAAACATAAGTCTGGCCACTCCCTTATTGCTGCTGCATCTCAGAAAAAAAGATACTCCCTGCTGATAATGTCTGATAAAATATTTTAGTTTATGTCTTGAGCTGCAGCAAGAACACTACTGTTGGGCCTTAAGAAATGTCAAACGACTTCCTATCCAGCAGATAACAGACCAGTTTCTGGACTCGCTCCTTTATAAACTGCTTATATTACATTAAATTCTCTTTATCACAGATAGATACTCAGTCTGACACCCCTTACCCAGCCTTGGGTCACTCCCTCCAAACACTTTTATCATTCTCTACCCCTGCTAATTTCATGCTAGCCTTTGACTTTGGGGATCCTTACCTGCCTCTCTGAAAAGTAATGAGACATGTACGAGCTTTTGAAAATCAACTAAAAATGCATCTCTTGCAAACTGCCAAATACAAGTACTCCCAGGATAATATACCCCAATAACTTGCCTAGTTACTTATGCTTCTTCTGCTCACAACCTTAGCCTAACAATGGTCATTTTTCAGACGTAAACTTTAAACGTTTACTCCACCCAATACAATATACTGTAGTTCAGGATTTTTTTTTTTTATGTTCTCTTTCCTGGATCCAACTTAAATACCCCCAAAACTGGGAAGTGTTTAACACACAGTGGAGATTTTCTTATGCCCCAAGTTATCTGATATTTGTTATCTGTTGTCTTTCTCAAATGGACTCTCAGTATAATGTGGAATACTGTACGTGTTATGGTACTATTACACCCGTACTGTGTCGTAATGCAAATGTTTTACTGTTTCAATGCTGCTCTTCTAGTCTTGTATGTTGTTATTTACTACTATGATCTGTCACTTATACTGTGTTTCTAGATTTCTTGATGGATGGACTGAATATGAAAATGCTACAAGAGGATATATGTTGTACTTGGGTATATAACTCTCAACCTCTTAGTGCAAGAAATCTGCACAAAGCATAAAATGATGGGGGACAAAGGCCCAAGAATATGGGCAGATTTTAAATGTTGCTCTTATAAATTTAGAAAGTTGCTAGAATAACATGATTTAAGTTAGCATACATTTCTATAGGTTATGAAGTCTGAAAGTCTGAAACTCAAATGTATATCATTATTAAATGATTTCAATCCACAGTGATTTTGCAGAAAACAACAAATTTTAATGAAGAACAGAGCAAAAATATGAGACAAAAATCTGTACATTCTGTGAAAATCTAGACAGTTGAGAGGTATGCTTAGGTAAGATAATAAAATAAATAAATTAATTAAGTGAGAGTCTGAGTGAGATTATGCATTTGCTGCAATGTGGCATCATTGTTTGCATGGCAGGACTGGGTTTACAAAAGAAAAGGCTGTCCTTATCATCATCAGAGTGATAGCAGTTACTAGGACCTCCTCTAAGCAAGGTCTTTATCTACATACAATACAATAAGGCACTTATAGGGACCCTTGACGGCCAAACGACATGGTATTTGAGAAGGCCAGAAAATCTGGTATAGGAGAGAACATGTATAGGTGGACATCAAAGAAAAGGATTACAGGAATCATAGAAGCTTACAGGTTATTTTAGTCTAATGGCTATGTACACCTGACCAACACTCACCCCTCAAGCTTTGCCTCCGTTCACAAGAAGGTACAATCCAGTTAGTTTTGAAATAAATTTAAGTGCATCCATCAAATCATCTAAGTCATGTCCAAGGTAGAATGTTAAATCTCATTGCATAACCTGCAGCAGTAGCCAGTTCTCTAGAGGGAGGGAGTGATGAGTAATGAATCTCTCTCTATCTTGTTCTGCTTACATGTTGATGAAATTTCAGGTCTCTGGTTCTACTGTTAGATGAGCTGTTTGATTGGTTGAGATATAGGAGGTCAGGGACAATTGAGTTCTACTGATATAGTAAGTCAAGCACAGATTGTCGATAAGACACAAAGTACAACATCATGGTTTCCAGACATTCATGGTAACTAAGGTTCTTAAGTCCAGAGATTTGTTTTAGCTACAAACCTCTTGGGCTTTTCAACTCTGTTGATATGTCAAGTGAAGTACCTATGAAAGAGAACATTGCACACAAGGTACTCTTTAATGAGTGTGATATTTGTTGAGTACAGGGGAACAAATGAAAAATTCACTGCAGCTCACAGAAAACAATTTCTTTAGCTGGATGAGTTCCTGCACTGGATTCTTACACTGCTTTGTGGTCAGTAAAATGGGGCCTTCATGGACTACAGCTAAGTTTGTTTAGTCATGTAAACTTGGAAAATAATTTTTCTACAAATATCCTATTAGAATACAAAATTAGATGTGGGAGTAAACCCTACCCTTCATGTGTAAACCTGTATCTCAGTAGTATGAAATCAATGGGAAAATCTTATTACAACTAGTGTAAAGCTCAAATTATATTCTGTGCTACATTTGCAATCAAATACCCCTTAGGTAGCATTTTTTTTATTATTTATTTGTCTAGGCAAACACATGTGAATTAATCTAATGAAACAGCAGCAGCAGTTTATTCTTACAATGAAACAGTAAGCAGAATCGAAATCAATACAATGTGCATCAAATATCATATTTCATTAATTTCAACCCCAAAGGGAAGTAACACTTTGTTCAGTGCAGGAAGGGCTACTGTTTGTCCTAGGCCTCAGGCTGTCTCTGCTAGGTACTGGTCAGCAGCAAACTCAGAATATATGGAAAGTTTAGCCTGAACCAATACTGGTAATTAAATTAGAACTTACCAGGAAGATAAGAAGATATACTGGGACAAAAGGGCCTGCTTCATAAATATTTCTTCCAACTTGGAGCTTATAGTTTACAGAAAAGTGCACCCCAAGCAAAATGTCACATACCAGCAAAACAAATCTTCATGAATTGCAGTACTATGAATAACAGCAAAAATATTTGGCCTGCGTGTTTTAAACAAATCAACATGGGTTACAGAAGGAATATGCTTTTGAGTATGCCTGACAATTCCAAAAGTTATTAAAACAGTATTTGGCAAAACAATAAGTAACAGACTTTTTCCCTTCATGTATCTGAGCTTAGAATACCTTTCATTTGCTCAAGAAGTCTGGACAAGGCCAAAATTATTTGTGGGACAAAGTGTCAAGATCAAGAAAAAATTTTAATATTGCCTCTTTAAAGTTAAAAAGTTACTAGAATAACAAGTTTTACATTAGCTTGTATCTTCTGAAGGATATGAAGTCTTAAACCCAAATGTCTGTCATTATTTAGGGGCTGCTTTCCCAGAAAATCATAAATTTTATGAGGAAGAGACCAAAAATTTGAGGCAAAAATCTAGACACTGCAAACTTCTGGGCTGTGCAGGAGTATGGAACTATAGTAATTAATTTTGCTGAGATGCAGACTCACATTGTTTTATATAACAACATGTGCAGTGTAAGGATACCAGCTTTGCACAAATTAGCAGTATATACCTTGTGTATAACCAAAGAACATAGTACCACTGTAGTTCATGGAGTGCCATGATTACACTTCAACGTCAGGTAAAAGACAACTTAAATTGGTGCTGCTCTAGCTCAAGACCCGATCTTAAAAATGCTTAGAAGTGTGTATAACAATTGCTTAGCAAGCCCCAAAGGTCCGTTAAGATCACATCTGGCACTAGGCATAAATAGCTGACAGTGATGACCAATAAACGACAGCGGCAGAACGTGAGGCAGCTTCCTTTTGACTTGGTTTCAACCTGCTGTCTTAGGGGATTATAGTCAGTCCAAACAGAAGAGCTTCTCTGACAGAGAATATGTAAACACATCTAGAGGCTGTTTCAAAATCCATGTCAGCTCCTTTACTGGCTTGAAAACCAGCAAAACACTTCCTTTTTTTCTTTTTTTTAATCTATCTAGAAGTACATGGAGCAGATACATCTCCGTACAGTACAAAGAATTATGATTGGGACTTCGGCCATAACCCTGTATACCTTGTTCTTGACATGGACGCCAACAAGATTCTCCTCTCAAGCTTCACTCTTAGGGATGACATGAAATTCACCTCATCTCGAAAACATAAAAAACAGGTTTTGGTCATAGATCCAGTCATAATCCTCTATGCAAATTATATACTGTCGATCGTATCTGAAGCAGTTGTACAATATTGACAATAGGAAGGAGGCCTTCAGTCCCCTTCTCTTCTAAATACTGCCATTGTTTAAAAGCACTGATAGGCCAGTGACGCTAGTCTACTGCCATGAAAGCAAAGACACTAAGTTTTATGGTAGATGTGGGAAAATAACTAATTATGTGCCAGGTGTGTTATAAGAAACAGCTACTGCAAAATGTAATGCTTCCCTTTTGAAGATGGCTCAGTAAAGTGTATCCAGGCTTTGACTGCAACACAGAAGGATTCATAAAAAAATTGTGTCTTTGTGTGTGTGTGTGTGTGTGTGTGTGTGTGTGTGTGTGTGTGTGTGTGTGTGTGTGTGTGTGTAAGTGAACATATGTATCCAACTCAGGATATCATTATCCATACCTGATAATAAATAAATAAACAAATACATAGAGCATAAACCTGCAACTGCATCATAGCAACAGTGTGATTATGTCTCTGTAACTGTAGTTTGTCTGTCTCACATTTCAGATTTATGTGCTATGCTTATAAACTAAGAGCAGAGCTCTTTGGATAGAAAATTAAGTTGTGTTATGTTGCTTTATGAGCTAGCACTGAGTCAGCTGATGGAATGATATTCTGTGATATTTCTGGCATAAAACTCCACATAAAAGACTTTGCATATCAGATTCATGTGGGAATTAGTTTGCTTTAATGGGGAGACTGTCAGACTGTGAAAAGTGGAAAAGGCTGGGCTTATTCAAGGGAAAGTGCCACTATGTCAGAACTAGCTGTAGCAAAATGTCACACACAGTACACTGTTAATTTCATTCCAATGGGTTAAACATATGCCTGTATTCATTCTGCAGAATGTCACTGGCCCTACAGTTAGCTGGGATGGCATCAAAGTACTGAAAGAGAGGAAATGGTATGTTAAGTTGACTTGTACATACCTTAGGATTCAAAGCAAATCAATGCTGTGACCATCAGTGCTTTACCAGTACAAACCGTCAGGCTGCCCACTCTTTCTCAGGAAAGACTAGACCAGTTAGTACAGAAGTACAGAAGATTCTGCCTGAAGAATGATAATGTAATGCAGGGGGTAGCTTGTACCTGAAATGGGGGGTGGTGTTGCATAGTGAATCTCTCTCCATAACATTCTTTGCATCTGCTGGTGAAGATTTAGTTCCATGGTTTTGGTGACTTTGGACCTATTAGACTTTTGCCTCAAGAGTCTATGATATTCTGAATAAAGAGACAGATATGCCAGTCTCTCTTGGTGTTACAGGATCTTTAAGCCTGAAATCGTCTTAGTTAGGAACCTCTGAGGCTACACTTGTTGTTTGATATGTCTAGACAACAGTAAGCATTATACTCCATTCTCAGACTAATAATTACTGAATAAAAGGGATCTTTGGCATATTTAGATTTTGATTATATACCCTTGGCTATTAATTATGCTGAAGGATTTTTAGACTTCAGTTGCCTTATTATGATTGACAGAGAGGGACCTGTCAACCCAGGTACCCACATTGCTGACTACATTTTTGTTTATCAGTGGAGTTTTGTGTATAGTATATGTTGAGTGCAAGGATTGTTTGTCAAATATATGGGACTAATAGTTCTTGTAGAACAGGTGTCATACTGGGTCTTGACAGTAATATTCAATTTGAAGTCAACTGCAACTTAGTTAACCAGAGAGACAGGTTCTCAGTTTGGAGATCAAAGAAATAAATGCCAAAAAGGAGTGGTCCAAGTACAGATCCCTGGGAGATACCACTGCTTACCATCATACCTTCAGATGAAACACCTAACACATGAACCATCAGGTCTCTGTAATTTAACCAATGCGCTACCATATTACCACAAAAGGAAGCATGTTTTAAGTATTTAGCTTACTTATAATGCGCACATGAGGGAGATGGTATCAAATGCTTAGGCTAGGTGAAGATATACTGC
Organism: Protopterus annectens; assembly: GCF_019279795.1. Classification (NCBI taxonomy): domain Eukaryota; kingdom Metazoa; phylum Chordata; order Ceratodontiformes; family Protopteridae; genus Protopterus; species Protopterus annectens. The sequence continues at coordinate 193,152,040 of NC_056750.1, read as the reverse complement.
GTGAATAGCATTGCCTTTGCCAATACACTGTATGATCAGATCAAATAATTTTACTACATTTCTTAGGCAGGATCTCCCTTTGACAAAGCTAAAGTATTGACTGTCAAGTGTAATGAATTTTTTGATATCATAATTGATGAGACCCGTTATGATATGCTTTACAGATCAAGCCTGTAGGGCTGATGGGTCTATAGTTATTGTGGTCAGTAGTAAGACCACTCATAAGAAGATGCATAACCACTTACGTGCTCTATAATTCAGGAACAAATCCTGAAGTTAAATTTACACTAAATAATCTGATGATGGCATGCATAGCGCTATTTATTAACAGTCTCAGTATGTTATTAGGTGCCATGGAGGAGGTATATTTGGTACTTAACAGCAGCTCCACAACATGCTTACCCCTCAATTACCCACATTTTTAAAGAATGCCCAGATGTTTCCTCATATTTTTGGTCTGTTCCTCAAAAAACTGTATTTTTCTCATAAATTATTGAGGACTGAAGCCACTAGGTAATGTAATGGAGGCAGAGCTAGGACAATATGGCATGACCAGCTTTTCCACCAAGCTCCATGGCATTGTTCGTAAGTTTAATGGTTGCAGTAAGTCCTTATCAGCATCTGCTATTTTCTGTACATTGTGTTTTACCACTGCAACCTGCACAATGCAAATGTTCAATCAAAATAGGGAAATGGATTCAATGGAGGAGTTGGAATATTCTGTTGCTGGGCTACATGAGCAGGACATTACAGCCAAGATTGACCATTTACGTGGGATATTAAGAAAAACATCAGCAATTTTATGAGACCTTGGAAGCATGTCTGGCAAAGTCAGCTTTTCTAGAGCCAGCAATAAATTTACACACAATCTTAATCACAGAACAAAGGCAGGGGTACTTATAAGGATAAAACCCTCTTTGAGCTGGAAACTGCAGCAGATATTTTCAGACAAACATGGCAGGTGTCTGTTAGTAGCTCTGTTTGAGCTCTGGACATTATGTTTAGTTTATGGTCTGAATAGGGATGGCCATGATTTTCTCTTAGATCTTTTTACTGTGACAGAAAATCTAAGGGGAGACTCCAGCAGGGTTATTCTAGCTGGGTATTTTTAGTGTAGTTATTGACACTATCTGCGATAGGGAGGTTCCATTCAGCAAGACCCATATTAAAAGACAAAAGGTTATACTTGAAGCTAAAAGTAGACTGGGCTTGCTAGAAAAATGGAGAGTGAATAAATCGATGAGTTACTGTGTTCACCTATCAATCTCCCCAGAGGACAGCAGGTAGTCACACAGACTATTTTTGGTATGTTCCAATTTGTCTTCCATGATACAGGAGATCAGTATTATGATGGCCCACAACAGAGACAATAAAGCAATTTCCCTAACCATTGCACTTTAGAAATTGCCCCCCACCAACTAGAAGTGATTGGAGAATGGATCCTTTAATTTTGAAGGATAGCTATATTGGATCCCAGATTCAAGAGCTCATTGGGCATTATTCATTCCATACCTCCATCAAGCATGCCACTTAAGTTTTTTTGGGAATGCTTTAGAGTGGAACTGATAAGTATTTGTACATGGGCTAAATGTCGGTTACTTTAAGATTTTAGGGACACTACTGCAGACTTCCAGAGTCAAACTGAAAAGGGTTTGGAAAGATGTAAACCTCATTCTATTGTCATGAGACTCTGATCAAAGCATGCAAATCTATTTGACAGAAACTAGCTGTAGTTCTGAAAGCTGGGACTCAGCTGTCTGTGGAAAGTCCAGCCACCCTAGCATGGTGGAAGGTAGCAGACAGGGGAAGCTGCTGTCATATAGGATCAAGCTCAGGAAAAAAAGGAGCAATATTCTGGGTGCAAGAACACTGCATTCTCAGCACTTAATTTTTAATGCAAGCAGAATGAATAATGGTTTCAAATCTTTCTTCTAGAGGGTATACAGTTGTCCTGGCTGGGACTACAATTTGAAGTATGTCTTTTAAATTTCTTCCAGAAAATGACTCTCCCTAACCTGGCCTCTCTTTAGCAATTAGAGATTAAAGCCTCCTTAGCAGGGAGGAAGTCAACAAAGCCCTCAAATCTATGAAGCAAGGGGAATGCCCTTGGTCCTGATTGGTGAAATGCTAAGCTTTATGTTAGCTTGCATCAACAGCTGTTACCAGGATTGGAATACCTCTTTACTTTCTTTCAGCACACGTGCAATACCAATTACTCTTCCCAGACTTCTTTAATTACTGTTCTTCCTAAACCAAATAAGGATCCACTCAAGCCTGAAAATTACAGGCTTGTACCCCTCATAAATGTTAAATCTTAATATTTTTACCAAGATATTAGCTAATAGGCTAGAAAATATATTTATTTCTTTGATACATTTGAGATTTGATATGATATACAGACAGGCTTTGTCAAAGGAAGGGGTGGTGCTGATCATTTATGCAGATTTTGAGAAAGCCTTCAATTCTGTATACTAGCCTTACCTTTGGAAGGTAATGGAAGCTATGCTATTTGTGAATGTGGTGAGAGCTTTATAGGGTAACCCCTTTCCTCAATACTAATGAATAATATTGTTTCAGAGCCCCTTTTTACATAGAGGTACCTGTTATGGCAGCCCTCTTTCTACTGTTCTTCTTCTGCTAGCAATAGAGCTTCTTAATAGACTGCTAAATAAGGGTATTCCCTTAGATAGCTGGAAAATTTTTAATGTTGAAGCTACAGCTATTGTGTTTGCAGATGACTCTCTTATTCTTATCAGCAACCAGACAAAAGATATCTCTCTTATACACACACCATTAAAGAAAATGAATGAGGTATCTGGTTTATGGGCTAATCAATCAAAAACTGTAATCTTTCCAGATAACATATATGACAAGGCTGTTTCAACTACTGACTACGCCCTGCCTTATAAATGGGCAGCAAAACAAATGTAAATTGCTTGGGTTCCATCTGCTCTCTAATATCTGCAAGTTAACAGTAAATTGGCAAAATATATGAGATAAAGCCTTCATTTAGAGAAAGCTGCACATTTTTATAATGGGGTGCATAGCAGCAGAAAAAATGGATATCTCCCCCTTGGTTTCTTATATATTTAGGCATATTCCTACACCACCTGCTTATCTATAGTTCAAGCAGATTAAGAATCTTGCAGACTCTTTTATTTGGGATGGTAAGTGGGTGTGAGTAGCTAAGGCAGTAAGGGCAACCCCTTCCCAATGTACTGGTTTAGGTATTCCCAGCTGAGGAGATTATGCAAGGGCCTTTCAACTACCTCATTTATTCTCCATTGAATATTCTGATCTCCCAATCTGGGCTACTGTACAGGGAATCATTCTGGGGTTAATATCCTCATGGTGCCTGAGCTGGTTCACTAAAGCCCTTGCAAAACATCTGAAAAGTTGGCATACTCTGTATTAGAATCATCTCAACCTTAAAGCACTTTATAAAGTAGTAGGCTGGCCTGTCATATCAGCCTTTTCTATTCTCATTTGAGTTAGTCCCCATTTTATTATAGGGGAAAGGGCAACTGTGAATGATGCATGGAAATCTCTGGGTTTAATACGGTTGTATGACCTTACTACTGTGGTAGCTTGTAAACGTGTTCTCCACAGCTTTGATAGCTTACATGACTTTTGGAGCTTTCCTCATAGTGGTTTGTGGCAGCGTCTACAGTTGAGGTACATGATAAACAGCTCACCCCTCTCAGCCCATATTAACAGAACTTGATCCCTGCTGAGCAAGGAGCAATCAAGTAGGACTCTGGGGCAGCTACCTATTAATAGGCTTAAGGCCTCTCATTTCGATCAGCTGTTGATCTCACCTCTCAAAGAAATTACAGACTCCTTGATCACTGCCCTTCTCAATACTTACAGCAACCATACAACCTTCAATCCCTGAACTTATTTTGGAAGTCAAAAATATAACACATATGTATATAACAAGACAGAGTATCTGATTCATCAGGGTTATTGGATCCATCACACTGTGTAGGGGGTTGTTGTCTGTAACAATCCTACTTCACAAAGTTTGTTATGCAACTTGCAGGTTTTATCTCATACTATGTGGGACTGTGCCTTGGTCTCATCACTTTGGCAGTCAGTTTGAGACTGAATAAAGGTAATCCTAGGCTTAGAGGTTACACTTCTTTAGCTGTGGGTTTAGATGAGTGATGATTACCGCTTGAGGTTCCTATCTATCCCATAAAATAGATAGTTAATGCAGTTGTCAGTGGCTGTTAGAGCATACATCACATCTGAATGGAAATACCCTGAGGATTTATTGTGGGGAAATTTGAAGCCTAGATATTTTAGAGAGGATTTAAGCTAGCTATGGTACCTGCCACCTTTTGAAATGCTAGAGAAGAAATTGTATGTAACAGCCAGAGAAAATCGGTGGAAAATTATTTGGTGGGATTTTCCCTCTGGTTTGCAATCTATACTATTATATCGAGTGCATCAGCCAGGTTAACATCTGGACATTACCCAAGAGGGTCATAATTCCCTGCTTTGGCCTCAGATGAAAAGTATCCTCCTACCCTGTCCCTTGCAGGAATTTAATTCTAATAGTCCTAAATTACTTTCTGCCTTTTGTATGCATATGTCTGATCACCCTCTGTCTTTTTATGGTTCTACCTGACATCAACGAAACCCCAAAACACCGACAATGCAATCACCGAAACCACATAACCGACAGTACAAAAACACGAAACCCCACATGCCCGACAATGAAATAACCGACGGTACACAAACACGAAACCTCATACACTGCACACACCACAATCACAACAATCAACAAACAAAACACATTCCCTGTCCAAAAACCACATACACAACACAAGCACACCAAAATCCCTACAAACCCACACATACACAACTACCTACAACCCTAACCCAAACCCTAACCCTAAGGTCCATCACTACCGCACACTTACCTGACCCGCTCCTAACCCTAACTCACTTATCCTGCCCCTAACCCAAACACAATCACTACCGCACACTTACCTGACCCGCTCCCTAACCCTAACTCACTTATCCCGCCCCTAACCCAAACACAATCACTACCGCACACTTACCTGACCCGCTCCCTAACCCTAACTCACTTATCCCGCCCCTAACCCAAACACAATCACTACTGCACAATTTCATTCAGCCTTACCTGCACATTGACGTTCTTATGAGCCGTCGACTTTAACTACTTTCAGCGTTTTCAGATTTCGCGCTTCTGAGGCTTCAAAATTTTCTGTCGGTGTTCTCTGCTGTCGGTGAACTAAGGTAGAACCCTTTTTATATATATAAAGTTTTAACAATCAACCACTGACTGTGTACATAGCACTGTACATAGTTTTAAATGTTCAATTTTGCTTATTAGTCTTTATTTCATGCTTTTTTCTATCGCAGATATAAAATATTTTCTTCTATTCAGATACAAATGTTTCTGTCTATTGTATTCTGCCATCTGTAGCATATGAGATGTCTCTATGCAGGTCTTGATTTGGCTGTTTGTTCAACATGTTTACCCGAGTCAAGTTGTTTTAATAAACTTGCTTGAAAAAAAAAAACACTAAGTAATGACATTTATTGAAGTTTCAGAGTTCATATCCCTCACAAAATACATGCTACCATAACACCTGTTATTGTGGCAACCTTCTAAGTTTATCAGAGCAATATTCAAAATGTGACCCTGATTCTGGGCCTTTATCCCACTTTTCTTTTAGGGTTTGTTCAGATGTCTTGCATTTAGAGATTGAGAAGTATGAGAACATGTTCTCTGGTAATAATAAAGGGTGCAACAGATTCTGGGATATGTGGAATTTGGATAGTTGTTTCAGGTTGAAGTTTGCACTAAACTTGTTTGCTAGTATATTGGCATTGTCTGCTGGGTCAGATTGTTTATCTCTAGAATACATTCTGCTTTTGTCGGTATTATTCCTTAGTTTCCTAACACAGCTAAAGAAGGGCTTCTACTTATCCTTAGCTTCAACAGCTAGCTAAAACGCATGAATTATTTTACAAGTCCTTATTTTTCAGTTTCTTGTTAGTGTTTTTGTACTTTACTTGTTAGGAGGAGTTTTGAATCTGCTGTATAGTTTATTCAGCTTCTTCTCTCACTGTTAATTTTATTTATGTTGCTGGACCACCAGGATGGTTTATTTTTGAATTCCCCAATGTATTTTGAATGGTTGTAACTGCTAATTGTATGCATTTGGTTAATGAGATATAGAACTCCTTCATAAGGCTGTATCAGCTTTTGTATCAGCATTCAAGCTGTCACTATGATGCTGTCATAGATGAATTCGAAATTTTGTCATATTAGCTTTGCACACGTAAAGTTCCATAATTCAGAGATGTTGGCTTCAGAAGTTTTGAAGAATCTGGAAGCATGCTAATATAAAGGGTGGTGTAGTGGTGCAGTGGTTAGCATTGTTACCTCACAGCAAGAGGTTCTCTGGTTCAGTTCTTGGCTGGGGTGCCTTCTGTGTTGAGTATGCATGTCCTGCTTGTGTTCACATCAGTTTCTTCTTTTTTTTTTCTTCTGGGTGCTCCAGTTTCATCCCACATTCCAAATATCTGGAGCATTTCTCCCCAGGCCTCCTCTGAAAATGGGCTCTGTTCTGAGGGTTAAACTACACTGAGATTTCTATTTTTAAGTGAAAGAAGAGAGCAACTAAGGGCTTGGGAGCTTAGACTACATCAGATTGTTTTAATAGAAGAAGTTACTAAGGTCCCAACCAAATGACCAGTGCTTATTGGTGTACAGAGCGACCATACAGGTTTCCAAATGATGGGGAATGGCTAGTCTCAACTAATAGGTGAGCAGTAGCTCAATGCATTGAATATTTACACACAGAGCAGCTTGGGAAAAAAAAAAACACTCATGGATGTTGTAGAGGATAAGCTGAAGTCTTTTTGAAAATAGTACAGAAACTAGGCAAACAGAAAAAAAAATCACCCAAATCTGTATACATTGCAACCTTGTCACAAGCAGTGCAGTCCCCTTTGGAGGAATCCCAAAGTTAAAACAAGGAGTTCAAAAAATGAAAAAAGAAAAAAAAATGACTCAACAATATCGATATACTTGTTGAAAAAGGATACAAGTCTACCAGAATACTTAAACAACAAAATACAGTGCAGCTATTAACTGGAATTTGTCAAAATAAGATATTAAGAGAGCTTAACACACTTAACCAAGTTGATATAAGGTCCGAATGAAGGCAATGATAAACAAAATAACTTAAACTTATAACTAAAAGACTGACTAACATAAGAACAGTTAAAACTGCCTTAAAACTGATCAAAAGCAAATAAAATCACTAGAAACAATGATCTTGTTGTTGCAAAAGCTAGAAACCAGCAGCAGATTGATTAGAAGGTCTGGAAATCTGTAGCAGGTAGACTAAAAACAAGGGCCAAGGATTCAAAAAAAGAAATCTAGCCTGGTTCTTAATTCTCTCACCACAGGGGGGAAAATAAGGGCTGAATTTTAACAGTTAGGCCACTTAAACTGCAAATTAAGTGTTGCTGTTAACTAGAAATTGTCAAAATAAGAGCTTGGAAGAACTGAAAACACTTAAAGTTGTTATAGAGTCTGAATGAGCACAATGATAAACAACTTAAAACCATAAAACAAATAGCCTAAACTGACAAAATAACTTAAAACAATGTTGCTGCAAAGGGTAAGCTGACCAGCCAAATTACAAATATATCAAACTGCAATGAATAAAAATAAAGTAATAACAAAATGAGCTTGAATCAGATAAGAACAGACACAAATGATTTAAAACTGCTGAAAAGCAAAGTTTATAACTAGAAACACTTATCTTGTTTTTGCGGTACATATAAACTAGCACCACATGGGTTAAAGGAGCTGGAAATCATCAGTAAGTAGTTCAAAACAAGGGAAAGAATCCCATATTAATGGGAAAGAAAGTCTCTACTCCAAATGTGCCAGCAGCCTCTGACAACACAAAGCTATTATCATGTGTGTATATACAGTTTGCATTTTATACACACAAACACTTGCACAGACTCAGACATACACATGCACATATACTATCAGCTTCAATCACATGCATGTGTGTGTGTGTGTGTGTGTGTGTGTGTGTGTGTGTGTGTGTATGTGAATCCATGTAGAAACAATCTTAAAATCAGAACATAGCCTGTAAATGACCATGTATGCACACATGTGAGTGAATTAGATATTAAAGAATTGCTGTTAATACTGTATCACATTAGCCCTGACACTTGTCTTTCAGATTTCATAAATGTACTTTGGAATTGCATGCCTAAATGCAGAATACATTTAAGAAAGGTTTGTAAATATAAAAGAAAGGTATGGATAATCTTGCTTGCTGGTTATGTCCTCTGAAGCAAATCTGAATGCTCTCATATTCGGCCTTGGGAATGTGAAGTGATACACAACGACTGCAATGCCAAGAAATATAACTAACTCAGTATCAGTAGAATGTAAAGGATATTTTTATTCATTCTATCCCTGCTTTTTAATTAATCAGTTAAATTTTTATATGACATCTAGAGTTTGAACATTCTGCTAGTTTTTTTGCCCCTACTTTTTCACTGCTTTATTCCTTGCTACTGTCTTTCTTACAGATTATTATATACTTCACTTGATCTTAGCCAAAAGGCTGAGAAGCAGTATAAATGTATGTTTAGGATTTATGTAATACTTGGTTATTTAATTTACAAAAACATAATTTGTTATGTTTCTGAAAAATTATATAGACATGTTACTATCTGGAACTTCTTTTGTAGGCAGCAAGTAATGCATTTGAATTGTCAAATAGATTGTCAGACAGATAAGCAATACTAAAATTGAGAGTTAGATATTTATTTACGCTATCAAAAAAAGGAGAACACAGAGACAATGAAAAACAGTGATAAAGCATGGAAGGCCTGGCATGCTCACAAATCCAACAATAATCACCAAAGGTTCAGGGAACTTTATAACCAGGAAAAGAGAGACAAGTACTGAAAAAAAGATACTATTGGGGGAGCAAAGCCAAGATGGCTAAGTGAAGACCATATCTTTTTTAGAGCTCTTTAGTTATAGCTTTAAATACAGGAAAATATATATTTTTTAAAATATTTTGTTACACTTTAACAGAAAATAGTATAATTTATTTTATATTCGATTTTTATGACATTTTATAAAAATTTTCCTGTCAGTTTACTTGGAGACTGTTTTCTGAATAAAGAGCAATTCCAACCATTCTCACAATGACACTTCAGTGAAGAAGGATACACAATTAGTGACATATATTCTTCAGGAACTTTTCTTAAAAATCTTTCCTTAAAAATGGATGGTTTTCAGGAGAACTTGGAAAATCTAAAAGAAAGCTGTTTTAAACAAACTGAAGTCTTCAAAGAAATGTCACAACAGAAACAAGCAAAAATCCTTGACATGGAAAATGCCTTGAATGACATTGATGGCGTACTAAAGGAAGAGGTATTTCAAACCGACTTTTTATTGAAACAAAGCACTTCTCTTCTAAACAAAATAGATGGTCTAGAAAACAAAGAAAGGACATGTAACATAAGGATTTTTGGTTTACGACAATAAACTGAAGCTAAGGAATTAATTTTGTTTCTTAATTCCTGGATCCCAAAAATATTAAATCTTCAAAATTTTTTTCTTATAGTATAAAAGCAGCCCATAGAGCCATAGGTAAACCTATTTATTCCTCCCCATCTTCAACTTCAAAATCCACAGTCATTAAGTTTTTGTCATACACTGATAAAGAGTTAATTCTTAAAACTGCATGGAGAAAAGCTAAATTTAAATGAAAGCAATTCTCAATAAGATTTGACAATGGCTATTCTTCTAAAACAATTGACCTTAGAAAATCTTGCTGGCCTCTTGTCAAATCTCTCAGACAGAATGGCTTTAAATCTCAGATAATATTTCCAACAAAAATAAAAATACATCTGACTAATGGAATAAGAATTTTTGATAGTCTGTAGGAAACTTCCACATTTGTTAAAATAATAATGTCATACCAAACTAAAGATAAGAATTGGTCTCCTTCTTCAAAAAGATCTTTGGACAAAAATTCACGGACTGATATGAAACAAAAAAAAAAGACTGATTCCTTTCTTTCAAGTTCCAGCAAAACACCAAATCTTTAGCCAAGTAATTTCTGTTACTTGAATATGTCATTCCGATATAATTTTAAATACTATGTATTCTTCAGCTTTTCTTATATTGAACTAGTTTGGGGAAAGAAAAAAGAAAGGAGGTCATCCTCTAGGATGTTTACTATTTATATGCTTATCATTAAAATTGTTTCATAACTATTCTTGATTGTAAGTAAGGCTCTTAACCTTTAAGTCTCAATTAACTGTTATTTACTTCTTTTGGATATTTCTTATATATATATATATATATATATATATATATATATATATATATATAAAATTAGATTATTAAGTACTTTATATATATATATATATATATATATATTTAATTAGATTATTAAGTACTTCTCAAACTTATTTTTTCCTCTTGTGGTATTTTCTATTGTTAACTTTGTAGCCGAATTCTAACTCTCCTGGTTTAATGATTTTCCATGATGGATACTTGCCTAATATACTTTCTGCTTTGTCGCATCTGCCTGGACTGCTGTGTGCTTTTGTATAGAGCTTCCCCTTTTTGTGTATATAACTTTGCTGTTTTTTCACCAAAGAATGGGGTTTTGGTCTGCTTTGATGTGGTTACTGATTGTTGTTTGTGTATATGAAACTATTTGAGAAAGAACGTCTCTGATGCATGTTTAGATGCTTTAAACTGAACTCTTTTCCTTTTCTATATTTGTTTTGGCACCTTTTTTTAACTATCATGAGCCTTTTTTTACTTTGCAGCAGTTTAGTGGTTGGTGTCTCTCTGTGATTGCCATTTTGGCTTCTTTGTACAGCACAGAAGTTTTACAAGATTCCCTTCAACTGTTCTTCCTTTACAAAGCATGGGGACTTCCAGTTTGTCTTTGTTTTGTGGTGATAGTCTTCTGATGCATGAGGTAGGTATTTGCTGTGCATAAATTATTTAATCATTTATAGATCATTGGTCTTATATTGTTTATAGTGTCTGGAGACTGTTTTAGATTTTATGTTACATTATATGTTTTTCAGAACAGTTGTACTGAAACAGAGGTTCTTCCACCACAGGGAGTTTTCCTTCCGGCTTTGTTTGCTTTCAATCTTATTCCTTATGAGATCAGTAACTTGCAAATTTGTTGCAGCCTTATAATGGTTCATTAAGGAGAGGTGTGGGGTGTCAAGTTATTGATTACATGAGTCAAGAATGGATGCTAAATTAGTAGTTTATTGTAAATAATGCTTTTATGTTTTAATATTTATGAAACAGTGATTTATCAGTTGAACTACAGGGTGCACATTCACATACATGCACTTGTTTATTCACATGTATGCCTGTATTCTCACACTCCGTTATACTCAGTAAATCTGAAGCTTGGAATGATAGAAAACCTATATAGTCTAAACCAGCATGTTGAAAGAGGTACCGAGCAGCTAAGTAGAATAGAAGTTTATTTGATGACATGGAAGGGTAGAAATGGATTGTTGGTAAGGTGTTATCTGGAATTACAAGGTAACGGTTTACTTTGGTACATCACGGGTCTTCTTTTACCTCAATTTTGAGTGTCCACATTTTACACTCCATTATACTGAGTTTATTAAGCCCAATATGAAAGAAAGTTCAATGTATGATAATTCCATATGTGGGCTGTTTTTATATTGAGTAATTATATTGTTGTCTTAGTAATAACTTAATACTGTAAAGCAATGTCAATATATACCCTCTGGGCATGCCATTTTTTAACCTCACAGTTAAAGTTAATATAGATTTAGGCATATTAATAATATAAATCTTCTTTAATGAAGTTTACATTTACCCTTCTTTAAAGTTTGCTTTGTTTATGGCATGTAGTAGACAATAATGTTTATGAGAGAATGCAGTTGTATAGTCAATGTATATGGGAATTATTTATGTCACCTTGGGCTTGAACAATTTGTATTGTTTCTAGAAACAGAGTCTGTTTTTTGATACAATCTTAGTCAGTTATATTTTTCAAGGGAGAAAAGAGAAAAAAAGGAGGAGGACGGAAAGAAGGAAAAAGGTGGAAAGGAAAAGAAGAAGAATAAAGGGGGGAAAAGAAGAAGAAAGGGGAAAAGGAAAAGAAGAAGAAAGGGGAAAGGAAAAGAAGAAGAAAGGGGAAAAGGAAAAGAAGAAGAAAGGGGGAAAAGGAAAAAGAAGAAAGGGGAAATGGTAAAAAATCAATGACGTACTTTATCTACAGCTGGTTTAACATGTATAAAAGAAGTGAGTTTGTAGTGCTAGTCACAACCTAAGGTTTAAACTTAATTATTCAATTACAAATTCAATGTCTAATATACATAAGAAGTCTGGGTTGAAAGTAAGACTGTAGGAGATGGTTGCTTTCACAGACAGATAGCCTATATTTTATTGACTAGGGCTAATGTTATTCTATCGCATAAAATCACACACACAAACACACATACACACACACACACACACACAGACACACACTTATACATATGTACACACTTATAGCAATATAGTTCACATTTTCTCTCTTTCATTTGATTAAGTGTTTTCCAGGTATCACCTTTGTTATAAATTATCACTCTTACATTGTCCTTTACACATTGATTGTCATCACTGGTCTTCTTAAATACATGAATGGAGCTAAAATATTTTCATTTTATTAATGACTTGACTTTTTCACGTTCATTTTACTTGCAAAAACTATATAAACTGATGTAGGTGTACATTAAATTGTTTTGTTTCTAATAGAAACATCCTGGTGATGTGGGAAGAACATGGACAGAGGAAGTGAAATGAAATTTACGTAATACATAATTGTTCAATACATTATATAAATTTTAAAATGTCTCATTTAGATGACTTATTTACTGCAGAGCTCAAGCAAATAGTTTTTTATTCTCTTATGTCTTAAGGTATAGATTTGTTAGTTAATGCTGCATAACTTGATAGGTTCTTTATTTGTCTATTAGTTTAGAAATGTGTGTAATCCCATGCTTGTAACTAACATTTGTTTACATAATAATTATTTTTTTTACCACCTCATTTATTTTTTATTAGGCCTGAACTGCTAATCCTAATACTTCATAGCTACACTAGTCTTCATTTTTGTACTATATTATATTGTTTTTACTTTTTAACAATTATAGAAAAAAATCTATTCAAATTAGCATATAGATGGATTTAACTTTATCTTTAAATGTTAATGGTTTATATAACCCAAGGAAAAGATCAAATTTGATACCTTAATTGAAAGAAAATAAAGCTCAAGCTGATTTTCTACTAATTATTCACAAATATAAAAATCAAGATTGCTTCTTTATATTTCTAGTCTTAAATTTAATAATAGGCTGTGGACATTAGTTAGTCTATTCATTTTCAGATATGAGACAGGGTATAGCTAAAAAACCTCTAGATTTTATTCTCAGTAATTATAAAGGTAATTTAATTATAGGTGGTGATTTTAATTTTATTTTGGAAGATTCTGATAATAGTAATAGGAGAAAATTAGAACGGACATCTACTGCAAAAACTCATAAAACGGAAAGAATCTCTTAATTTAAAAGACGCATTTAGCATGTAAGATTCCAACTTGTTGTACTTTTCCCATCAGTATTATAAATATGGTACACAGACAAGTATAGATAAAATTCTAGTTTCTCAGGACTTAACATAACTTGGTGTATAAAAAATAAGGAATGTAATTCAGTATTACAAAGTAACCATTCACAACTTCTAACAGCCAAATCTAAATATTCCAGGGATAATAGTTCCAGCACTGTTTAATTTTTTTCAAATTTTTTAAACAATATCATGACGTATTATCATGACGTATTATCCCATAAAACAAACTTAGCTCTAGAAAGATTAAAATTGTCTTTTTACTCCTCAAGACCAAAACATATGCAATCTATCAAAAAGAGTTCAATTACAATCAAAAGTTAATATTTAAAAAAATTAGGCATTAAGGGGAAAATGTTACTGACACTGGAGATATTCATGATGCATTCAGATTTTATTATACATCCCAAAATCAAAATATTAGTGCTGATATTAAAGCCCCTATATTAAATCTCAACTCTCTTAATATTAAGAAAATTCCTCCAAATGCAAAAGTTGAGTTACATAAACAAATTTCATATAAAGAGATTACGGATAAAATCAAAATCTAACAAAGCCCCAGGTATGGATAGAATAATTATTGAAATTTATAAACTTTTCCCTCCTAATATTTTGCAAAACTTTAATGGAGATTCAACCTCATAGAAAAATGTCATCTTCCTGAAAATACTTTTTAATTTCTCCCATACAGAAAGAAAATAAAATTCACAATTATGCTCTTCTCATAGACATATCTCACTTTTAAACAATGACTATTATTTTTTCATGTCTATATTTACTGATATAATAAAAGAAAACCTATAGCTCAAATAATTAATCCTGATCAAAGAGGTTTCATTTACCAAAGAAATGAAGAAGCTTTATTAATTAGTTTAGACATAGAGAAAGCTTTTGATCCTTTGAATTAGAATTATTTGATGTTTTAATTTTATTTGATTTTGCTGAATCATTTATATCACTCTTAAAAATGTTTATTATAATAATATTGCATATGTTAAGATAGGTTATTTTACTTCTGAACATATTTCACTAATTAAGGGTACTAAACAAGGATGTCCACTTTCCCCAGTTTTATTTGCTTTAGCCATTGCAATATTTGCTATTTTAATTCAATCAAATTCAAATATTACTGGCATTATCTTTAAAAAAATAAACTATTCTTAAAATGTCTTTGTTTCCCAACAAGCCAAGAATAGCGCTTCTTCATATTAAAACTTGGGTTCTGGGATCAAAACATCAATCGTTAAAATTGTATTAAACTGGGTAGATCCTAACTACAACTCTAACTGGAAAACTTTACATCTTACTCTTCTAAGAAATGATACAGATGTTTAGGTAATAATAAATCAACTAATCCTGATGCATTCTTTTTGAATTATTTATGAAATTACTTACAATATATTTCTCCTCCTGCAAATTCTATTTAGGTGTTATTCTAAAAATACTGAAGAATATAATCCTTTCTAATATATACATCCAGGTTTGTTTTGATTCCATTATTTTGTTCACTATAACTAGAAACGTTTCTAATAAGTTATGCAGTCATATTTTAAAAGTTAAAGATTCTCAACAATGGGTTATTGAATTTAATTTGGATTCCCAAGATTGGTAATTAATGTACTTTGTGAGAGCACAAGCTCAAGATTTATGCTATGTTAACTTCAAATATAATAGCTAAATTTAATGGTAATGATAATATTATCTGTTAGAGATGTTTACAATAGGTAATACTGATTGGTTACATGTTTTTCTTATTGTCCCTCATTACAATTATTTTGGTCTAATATAAATAATTTATTGAAAGCTTTATTTTCAAACAATTTTACTTTGTCTAAGTATTTGATTTTAGTTGGTATATGTGATACATGTGATTTGAAATGGAATACTATCTTTTATGGACTATCCTTGCAATTGCAAAGAAATGTATTACTAAAGAATGGAAACCAAAAAAGCACCATCTTCTGATAGTCTTTTTTATCTCTCTTAAAAAAAAACAGCCATCAGAAAGTCTAAAGTAAAAGAGCAGAAAATTCATCCAATGCCATTTACCTATAATCCTTGCTTGAAAGTGGCTATGCTTATTAACTTTTATCAACAGAATCTTGTCTCGGATGACTATAAAAGGAACTAAAACTAAGAAGTAAAATAAACAAAATGAAGTCTATTACTGGAGCATTTCTATTTTTTTTGTTTTTAGAACTCAGACCTTTGTATATATTGTACATAGTTTGTTTTTTTTTTGTTTTACTCTTTGTAATTTTATTATTCTATTAATCTTATTGTCTATTATATTAGCTGAACATTTAATATTTCAAAATGATCAATAAAATTCTTTGAACAAAAAATATACTATTTACATCTACAGAACAACTAGTCCAAAGTCTCCTGCAAAATTTTAGTCAATCGTAAATCTCCTAAAACTAGTTAAACTGTCACAGTCAAGTCCCTTGCCAGACCACTTTATTAATTCAGCTAAGTCCCTAACAGATGACACCTCCTAAGCTGATTCACTGAAACATCCACATGTAGTAAAACACTCCCTTCAGACTCAAGCTTATTCTTACTAGCAAAATTTGAAAATTGCTGACCAAGCTAAAACATATAACACTATCATCAGGCCACCACTCTGCACAATTCTTTTCCCAGACTGCCAGTGCTCTCACCTACCCACTCACACTACTCATTAATAAATCTCTCAATGACTCAAAACTCCCAGCATCATGGAAACAGCCCATAATTTTACCCTTTGATAAAGGCAACTGCGTTTATGAAACAAAAAACTATAGATCATCCCCCATCTTATCTCCATTATCCAAAATCCTTGAAATATGAATCCATTCAAAGGAATATTATCTCCACCTTCAACAAACAAGTCAACACACCCCTCAAAAATTCTGGTCAGGTATTAACAAACTTCTTAAACCAGGACATTCTACTACTCCTACCCCATCTGGCTTTGACAATTCCTCCCAAATCCCAGATTCCTTTAACAAGTATTTTACAGAAACCATTCAAACCCTAGCGAATTCATTACCAACATCTACTACTAGCTGCCCTAATACCTCCAAAGCCTCAACTGATACCTTTCACATTCAACCTGTTGCTACATCTCTTATTTATAAGCTTCTCAAAAACTTAAACCATGCACCCCATCTGCTGACCAACTTCCATCAGAATATCTACAAATTGCCGCTGAAGCCATAGACTATCCCATATCCATACTTATTAACAGAACTATCTCTGAAGGAAAAATTCTTCCATATGGAAAATATCTCATATAATTCCTCTACACAAAGGACTGAACTCTCAAACTTATTGCCTTACTCTCCCCATTAGCTAAAATTAT